>NC_136269.1:80801859-80826859 GCF_964187855.1 Myxine glutinosa
AACTCAAAGAAATCAACTTTAGGAGATCCACCTCCATCATATTTGGATTCTTCCTCCCATTCAGTTCTCTCTCCACTTATAACGAAAGTAATCAATTGCTCCATTGCACCGTCTACAGTTCCATCCTCATTTAATAAAGCCATAACATTTCACATCATGAAGAAACCTTCACCGGACATAAACGATCTTCATAATTACAGTCCCGTTTCTATTTTACTTTTCGTTCTAAGAGAGAAGAACTGCTGCTGTTGTCAATCAGTTTCTGGAATAGCTGCACCAACATTGCCTTTTAGAACCCTTCCAGTCTGGTTTCAAACGGTTACATAACGCTGAGACGGACTTCCTGAAGGTCACAAATGATATTCTGCACAAATCGGACCAAGATTCAGCTACAGTCCTAATATGTACTTATCATCTTATCAGTTATTGTCACAGTGGGTACTTCGTCAAGAGTTGTTGAGCTATCGCTGGCACCATGACCAAATTCCAAATTTCTGCCCTAACCTTCTTTGAATGTCAGGCCGAGTCAACCGTTAAACTTTATTTGGTCAACATTTGCATTCTCTTTATCTGCTTCAACGTTTACGGAGTCACGGAATTTTCAATATCAGCTTTTAATGATACTTGGCCGGTACGCAAATCTACCTGTCCATTGAGTCTGATGGCACGCTCTCTTTTTATCTGTCCGAATTGCAAACATGGATATCAGTTAGCTTTATCTATATCATTGCTGCTAAGACTGATATGCTATTATATAGTCTTTTTCCTCACATTGTTCGAAAACAAACAAATCCAGATAGTAAAACTTGGGAAAAACTCCAGAAAGTAGCACTTGGTTAAACAAGAAAGGCACTCGGTAGCACGCATACCTCTGTCTATTCCCATAATGTCGTGCTTGGATTATTGTAACTCATTTTTAGCAGGATTACGTGCTTCTTTTCTCAATCCTTTACAGCTTATTCAGAATTTGGCAGCCAGGGGTCAGAGCTCAAGCTCGTAAATTTGATCACACTTCAATCCTCAAAACACTTCACTGACTCCCAGCACACCAAGGTAAAGATTTTAATATATTGTTAATAACCTCTAAAGCCAAACATAAAATTGGTTTCTGCTTACATTCTGACTTAATCCCACCTTATACCTCTGCAAGAGCACCAAGGTTTAACAAGGAGAATCTCCTTGTATTCCCCCAGGCTCTGATGAAGAGTTTGGGAGATTGAGCATTTGGGGGAATTGTGGGGTGGGAGGGGGGGGGGGGGGGTTCATCAGAATAAACATCAGCAAGGAAAGAGAGGAAAGTTAAATGTATGGGAGAGACAGGTGGCCTTAAAATCCCATCATTTTGCATACATAATATCTAGATGGCCTCTTTATGTATGCAATACATTTATATATAATTTTGAGATTGACACCTGTCACACATTCACCCCTTTTCCTGTGATGTCTTCCAAAACCTCAATGAGTTACTCTTGATTTAAAAAAAACTCATTAACCTTCAAATGTTGACTTGATACTTTTCATTTTGGTATATTGATGCCGCCATGAAGTTTCCAATATAATGATTATAAATAACCTGGCAATGGAGGTAATCAGAGTACATCATGTTGCTTCAATCAGGATTGGTTAACATGGTACTGCAACAGGTACATGCTGATGACAGGTTCACCATCATGAATCGAGAGAACCTCGGATCCCTAAATTTGATCTTTTTTCTACCAAACATTTGTAGGTGAAGGCGGTAGGATTGAATTTTTTATGATTTGGATGTATTGAAAGCAAGATGGCTCCTTGGGGACGTCTGTGTGCAGTGCACAGATTGAAATTCTTATATAAAGACAAACGTCTGTCTTTCACACACATGACATCCCATGTGTGAGTATATATTTTCCTGCAGGAGTGCCAAGATTAACAAAAATGAAACTTATACATGTTTATTGTTTATCTAGTAAGCTAATCCATCGGATATGCCAGTAACCTTTAACCTCTACCAGAAAATCCAGAGGATGAGCTGTCTGCAAATGCTATGGATACTGCACAGTGTTGATAATAAAACAAATGCATTTGCCACAATCATAATATTTTTTGCCATAGATTGAATTGTAACAAATGCCTAAGTGGTAAGAGGTAAAAATAAAATATAAAAACTTGTATAATAATATAATAACATGATGGATAAAAACCAATCCTGGAAAGGTTCATACAAAACTGCCCTTTCAGAAAGCGACTTCACCTTCCAAGGAAAGAATAACAAGTGCACATGAAATGTTATTTACAAACTAGTCTAAATACAATTTTAAATATCCTTATTCAGGTATACTTCAATTAAATTTTAATAGATTGTATTGCTCAATCTGATTTGGTGGTCTTATTTCGTTGGTCGAATGTTGGTGGGGGAGAAATTTTGGTTGTATCACTTTTCGACATTGCACCGCTGAGTTGTAATTTCTTGAGTCAACCATGTTTTTTTTAGAGAGGTCAACAAGTCAATTTAGAGAGGTAAGATTTAGGATATTTATTGATGGTAAATCAAAATGTGTCGAGCCTTGTTCATTCATGACATAACTAGATTGGCACTCTGTAGATCGCGCGCGTACCTCCCTCCGCCAGCCGGAACAGTTAAATTTTGTATCCCACTGATAGGCCGGATCTGGATTCGAACCTGAACCAAAATCTAATTGGCTTGTCCTTGTCACCTACTCAACTCACCCACCATGTTTCGTTTAAATCTGACAATTTTTAAATTTGTTTTTTGTTTCTGACAATTTTTAATGTCATTAACGTTTTGAGACATCATGAGATATATTGTTTTTCGCTCATTTTCTCAATGGTGAAGAATCACTTCGAAAAACTAGAACGGCACTCAGTCGAGAGCACACCTCCGCCTAGTTGGCCATATCACTCAATGGTGAAGAATCACTTCAAAAATTCTACTGGCTGGATCCGGATGCGGATCTTCCCCAAAATCTAATCATTTCGTCCTTGTGACATATGCTACATCTCTGCCAAATTTCGTCCGAATCTGTCCACAACGTTTTGAGATATTTTGTTCAAAAACGGACAGACAGACAGACAAAGAGATGACAGACATGACATGATGACAAATGGACAGACAGACAGACAGACAAACGGATGACATGATGACAAACGGACAGACAGACAGACAAACGGACAGACAGACAGGGGTGAAAACATAACCTCCATCCATCTTCGGTGGAGGAACAACAAGGAAACTTAATAGTATTGTCCAGTTCCCTGGCTGGCATCGGATGTCATCCCAGTGAAGGTACCAGGTGTATATGCTAACTGCACAAATAATTGATCCTATACAGTCACGTGAAAAAGTAAGTACACACCATGTAAAGTTTTGACTTTTTCAACATATTTCAACATACAGCTATTTGATCTTCATTTCAACAATATTGATAGATAAAGGTGATATAATATAACAAATATCATGGAAAATTTACATTTTGTCATCCATTGTATAATTTAAATAAACATAAATGCAAATTTCGCATGTGGAAAAAGTAAGTACACCCTTGGCTCTAACAGGTGGTATTGCCCCGTTTGGCAGAAACGACCTCAAGTAGGCGTTTCTTATAACTGTCTACCAGTCTCTGACATCGACTGGGAGAAATTTTTGCCCACTCCTCCATGCAGAATTCTTTCAGCTGTGCGATGTTTGAGGGGTTTCTTGCATGCACAGCTCGTTACAAATCCCCCCACAACATCTCGATGGGATTTAGATCCGGGCTTTGCCTTCGCCATTCCAGAACCCTCCATTTCTTTATTTTCAGCCATTCCTTGGTGGATTTACTGGTATGTTTAGGGCCATTGTCATGTTGCAAGGTCCACCTTCGGTTGAGCTTCAACTTTCCGACAGATGGCCTCACATTATCCTCAAGCACCCTCTGTTACAATGAAGAATTCATAGTGGATTATATGATGGTGAGCTGCCCAGGCCCTGATGCAGCAAAGCTGCCCCAAACCATAATATTTCCACCACCATGCTTTACAGTTGGTATCAGGTTCTTGTGGTCAAATGCTGTCTTTGGTTTTCACCAAACATGTCTTCTGGTACTGTGGCCAAATAGCTCTACCTTTGACTCATCTGTCCAGAGCACATTGTTCCAGAAGTGCTGGTCTTTGCCTCGGTGTTCATTGGCAAACTTTAGTCTTGCCCTGATGTTCTTTCTGGACAGCAAAGGTTTCCTCCTGGCACACCTCCCATGTTGATCAAATTTGTGCAGCCTCTTTCTCATGGTAGACTTGTGCACATTGACATCAACAGTGGCAAGAGCTACCTGTAGGTCCCGTGATGACATTCTGGGGTTCTTAGAGACTTCTTTCAGCATATTGCGGTCTGCTCTCGGGCTGAACTTGCTGGGGCGGCCAGGCCTGAACAAGTTGGCAGATGTTTGGAATCTTCTCCACTTGTAGATGATCTTCCGGATAGTCGAATGATTGATTTCAAATTGTTTGGAGATCTTTTAAAATCCCTTCCCAGACTCGTAGGCATCTATAACCTTCTTTCTGAAGGTCTCAGAGAGCTCTTTTGATCTAGGCATGGTGACACCGCACACTTCAACAACAAAGAGCAATCCAAACTAAATGTCTGAGACAGACAGACGAAATAATAAGACCCTGGCGAAATAAGTTTAAATAAGACAGGTTCCTCCAAGATCCTCTTTCATGATGTTCTAATCATTTGCACCTGAGCTGGTGCACATGATTCTAATTTTAGGTATTTGAAGTAGTGATAAATGTTGGGGTGTACTTACTTTTTCCACATGCGAAATTTGCATTTATGTTTATTTAAATTATACAATGGACTACAAAATGTAAATGTTTCATGATATTTGTTATATTATATCACCTTTATCTATCAATATTGTTGAAATGAAGATCAAATAGCTGTATGTTGAAATATGTTGAAAAAGTCAAAACTTTACACGGGGTGTACTTACTTTTTCACGTGACTGTATAAAGAACCAGCCCTAGATTCTTCATCAAATGCACAATATGCGAGGATTTACGTCATAAGGCCCTTTTCAGTCATGTGAAAGGACATACAAATGGTAGCAGGTTGCAACATCTACTGTGATAATGGTAGCAGGCTTTATTTCAGCCTCACCTGATATTAAATTAATTTTAGTTTATGAAAGTGATCTACCATTCGTCCTCCAGGGATTATCCAATCTTTTGTATCTTTACCCCTGAACCCACTATTTCAGTTTCTCCAGGAGCAAATGGCTGGCAGGATGGCCTCGAGGTATGCAAAATCGCCTCTAAGGTGTTTGAATCCTGACGCAGATATAAGCTGTCATCCCAGTGTTTCACAGGCAGGGTGATTCATCAATGTGGGTGCCGTCCCTGGGATGGATGTAAAGCTGAGTATCGCATCTGCCAGCATTATTGATGGATGTTAAACATCCACGGTCCCACCCCTTCGTGAAGAGTAGATGAGCTATCGCCTGCACCCTGGCGAAATTCCAAATTCCTGCTCTAACTTCCTGTGTCAGAGTGGCGATCCATCCAGGACTGTGCTCTCTAGTCAATGAAACTGCCTCGGCAGCTCTATGCACCTGTCAGATCAAGAAGGAGCATCCATCCATCCATCTAATAGCAAGCATAACGCTCAAAAAGTTCCATGCGCCCATGGTGAACATTCCTACTCTTCTAGAATGCTTAACATAGACCTTATCAGTTTCTGGCCTTCCATATGGCTTTGAGCCAGCAGCATCATTCCTGAGTCTTTGCATCGCATTATGAGACCACTGTCCAAACGTCCGTTCAGCAGCGCCTCTGGGAGTACAAATTGCCATGGAAGTTCTATTTTCCCTTCTCATGATGAGAGCGTAGATTCATAATGCCATGATCCCCATGGCTGACAGGGTGGATGTCAGTACGCTCCCCATTTGTGGCTGCCTTTGGTTAAAATCACTGATTTACTCATTTGCCTTTAGATGGCATTTCCTCCACCAGGAGTCCCACACAACCCCTCTCAAGCGTTGATCTGCCCAAAGCCCTTGGCACTTCCTGGGATTTGCCAAGTTAATTAACTGCCACTCTGCCATTGGTGTTAAACAGTTGCAGGGTGCACCATCTACTGTGATTATGGTCGCAGGCTTTATTTCAGCCTGACCTGACATGAAATTTATTTTATTTTATGAAAGCAAAGCTCAAGGATGAGCTACACAATAAGGATGAAATAGACGGTCAAGCAAAGAAAGACAAAAACACCTCCAGTGATGGACAGTTTACGCTCATATGATGAAATGAGCCACTGATGAAAAGAAAGATTAGAATTGAAAATATTAAAAGGAAAAGAGCAAGCACAAAAAATGAGAATATAAAGAGGAAAATGAGGATGGAAAAATAGGGCAGGAAGAGAAAGGAAATGAATAATATAATTAAAAGTAGCAATAATAGAGTTCAAATGGCAGAAAAAGCTTTGAGTCATGGGAAAGTCTTTGCCAGGGGAGATGAAGATTGCTCACATGGTTTCAATGAAGTCCGCATTCGGAGGCATCGGAAGTAGAGGCCGACAACGAGGAGACCAAACAGCATGCCGATGACAGCTTGATTGTGTGTGCTCCAAATTGCATGACCTTCTCCTCCTGTGAATAAAAGAGAAGAAGAGATGAGTCGTGGGTGGTATGATTCTTAAGAAGCAGTAAAAAAAAAAAAGGCCCAATATTTAAAGAAGGGGCTTTTAAGACGCATTTGAATGAAGCCACAGCAAGGTGTGCAACCCCATTGGAAGTTTTATAAGAATGTAAATCGATCCCAAAGAGGAATTTTATTTTCATTACATGTGGAATGTTATTTAGCAAAGTGCGCAGGTCGCCACATCTCAGCTTTTCAGTTATGCAAGAGAGAGAAAGAGAAAGCACCTGAATGGCAAGGAAAGGCCATAGGCTTCAGCCCATTCTCTTGGGGGACTATAGGTTATAGCAGTGAGTTTGACATTTTATTTAGTGGCCTCGTTAAAAATGCATGCATTGAAGGAGGTAAGGAGAATGAAGCAGGAGGTAATCAAGATAGTTGCAAAAAACACACACCATGCCATATGCACTTCACATCCATCCTGTTGTTTCTGTATAAAAGGAGTACTGTACTGTGCAAAAAAAATGCGTTGGATTCAATTTTGTTACCTGTACGCACATCTGCACACTTGCAATGTATCCAGGTGTTTGGAAATGAAAGGTAACTCCAATTTCCTACTTATTTAACGGCCCCAATCATTCCCACCTTATTGTAGGGTCAGCTGGGGAACGTTTTGGCCCAAGTCTTCCACGAACCGGCTGGTTAGGCCTGAGTTTTGACTGAAGGTGGCAGGAAGTTGGAAGTGTACAGGGTACCGGCAATAACTGTCTGGCTCGCAGAGAATGACGCCTTGAGATCTTTAACATCCACCAATGACTAGTGCTTGCAGATGGGTCATCCGGCTTAATGCCTGTCCAATGGAGGGCGTGCACACTGATGCATCTGACAGTTTGTCGCATTGCTTGTGAAACACCAACACCAGAGCAATTCAAACACCAGAAACATACTCACTTCAAAACGAGGATACTCTGAGAGGAGACTCGCCATTCATCAGGTCCTCAGCTTCAGTGGGGAGCAACTCAGCTGTTTGGAGCATCCTTGGTTGGGCGTACACTTTCTACAAGACTTACGTGCTCCTGTTGGGTGATGCATTGTGCTGGTGATTCCCAGCAATGTGGTGAAGATGACGTCATGAATATAAACCATCGTGCTTTGCACAGAGACGTGAAACAAAGAACCGTTTCTTGACATCACTGCGTTATGTGTAATAGTGAAATACACTTCAGACCTTGGAGTCAAAGGTGGCGATGACACTGCATTGAGAACACAATGCCACGAAAGTTTGCACTTGTAACAATGCTATGCACCCATCAGCCAAGCCACTGAATGCAGTGTCTTACTGGTGGCCATAATAACCTGGCTCTGATTGCAGTCAGTGCTGTCACATTCAGGCGAGCCTTGCTCCATCACACTCGCATAGCCACAAGTATTCCCGAACCACACCAATCTCTCTCTCTTTTTATTTATTTTTTAAACATGGCATAGGCTCGTGGAAGAGTTTTTTATCTCTCTCTCTGCTCTCCAACACCAAGTTTCTCATGTACTGGTGTCTATGACCTCTCCTATGCTCTAGCACATCAGCCTATATGTGCCGCTATACCAAGCATGCTACATTTCCAGAACTTTCTATATTCCAGGTCATATGGTACTGAACCTATGATGGCAGCCGATATATTCCGTGAGGTCATCATTGACCGAGCCATTGAGCTTCATCTCGTGGTCCTTCAGGGAATGGTTTGAGGGCAAGGCCTTGTAAATGACATTACTTTTTTATATTGAACGCTCCAGTCATGGACTATAGTCCTCATCGAGGCCAGGCCTTAAATAAAAGAGCTGCATTGATAGAAAAGTGAAGAAAGAGAGAATAGTTTAAGAGTTTTTCAGGAAGTAAAAAATCCCCTTTTTGAAAAGGGGAAGGTTGTGTTTGGAAAGACATGAGAATGTAAAGAGTTCCAGAGTTTGGCAGTGAAGGGGAAGAAACAAACATCATAATGGCCCACCCTTGAGTTGCCGATGGCCACACAATAATCCTGCGATGTAGTGGCTTGTCGAGTATTCTGTGGTCTCGCTAATGGCGGAGATACACACGCAGCAAGTTCTTTGGAGCAGAAACCGAAGTAACACATACAAAGCTTTCATCTGCAGCTTGATGGAGTACTGCTCTCTCCTCGGGGCTGGTGCTCCTGCCTCACACCTAGCCTGGCTTCTCGCTGAAGAAACCAAAGCTTTCAGAATCATTGGAATCTCCCACGATGAAGCTGATTCTGAGGGCTTTTCTCTTTCTCACCGCAGGCAGGTTGGTGGGCTTTGTCTTCTACCAACTCCTCTCCGGCCTAGCTTCCCCCAGCTCTGTCTGTGCTCTTTCCCCCAAATATTCCTTCAGGACACACAAGATCTGCCAGCAACCCTCTTCTGGTGAAACTGCCAAAATCAAGACTCTCTATTCACCTTCACTCCTTCATTCCTCTTTGCTCCCGTCTCTGGAACAAACTCCCTCACTCTCTTCAATCCTACTCCTCCCTCCAGGTCTTTAAAACAGCTGTTCACCACCATCTCTTATCTTCCCCCATCCAAAAGCTTAATATTTTATACCCCAGTCTATACACCCCAAATATATCTCTTTCAATCTCCGACTTCATTCTTGAAATTCCTGGTAGTATCAATTTGTTTTATACTGTGTAACCCCCCCCCCCCCCCCCCCAACAAACCCCCAGCCCTCTCCCTTCCACAGATCTCCCGATGTCCCTGTTCTCTACTATTGTTGTGCTTGTGTGTTTCCCTCTCTCCCCATCTTGTCTCCCGCTCCCTTTATCATATGTTTTATGTGTCCTTTCATGTTTTTTTGTGTTTAATGTTAGCTCTTACACGAGCCTCGATCTTTCATACAAAAAAAAAAATTCTGGAGAAAAGAGAAAGAGAATCAACATTGCGGCGCAATTTGAGTGGATCGTGTTTTGAGGTCAGATTGGGAGAGTTGATAAGTCGGATTAATTTGGATTCAATTCTGTCCAGTAAGTATGTGGAGCTCGAACCTCCCCAGATGTGAGAGCAGTTCTATTTACAACGACAAATCAATCCTTTATATAGTTGAAGCAACTGTTGAGAGGAGAAGAATCTTTGACATCTGAACAGGACTCCTGGTTTCTTCGAGGCAGACTTAGCTATTTGTGCAATGTGTGGATTCCAGGATAAATTTGATGTTAGGGTAATACCTAGTAGGTTCATTGTATCACATGGTATAATTGTGGAGCTTTCAAAGGAGATTGGAGAGTTGACAGGAGTTCTAGAGAGAGAGATGGGAAGAAATTGCGTTTTAGAAGCATTTAACTTAACCTGATTGCATTTGCCCCATTGGGAAATCTTGGCCAAATCCGAATTTAAAGAGGTGGCTGTGATGAAACGAAATGTACATTGAGGGAGGGAAGATGAGGCAGATGGGAAAACATAAGAGGAATGTAATGTTGAGTCATCAGCATACAGCATGCTCCAGGAATGTGGTCACCATGGAAACTAATGGGACCAGTGTGTGTTACATGTCATTTTAGATCAAATTTCTTGTTTGCATAGTTCAGCCTCCACATGCCTCCCTGTGGGTCCATTGTAACTTCATGTGAAACTATGCCTAAACACTAAACTGTGCAAATATCCTTAACATTATACACCTGTGCAACTCAATAGACACAACAATGTATCCATAACCTATTTCTACCAAACACGGCAAACTGGTAATTAAAGGTAATTAAATAAACCCAGTTTTATTAACAATACTTTCGAAATGAAGTATAAAATACATTTATAATCGATGTCGTTATGTATATAAATATGTATATAAAAAGTATATATTATGTATATAAAATATTATTGTATATAAAAGTATTAGTATTATTAGTATTATGTATATAAAAAGAGTGATGGAAATGAATGTCGAAGGAAGTAGAGGACGGGGAAGACCAAGAAAGACTTGGCTAAAGATGGTGGAGTAAGAAATGCGGGCAAGGGGGTTAACAAGGAGAGATGCAGAAAATAGGGCAAAATGGAGAAGATTGTCATGGGGACCGCAAGGCTAACCCCCGCTCTAGCAGGGAAAATAGCCTTAAAAAGCATGTTGTTTGTTGTTGTTGTTGTTATGTATATAAGAGGGGGAGGGGTGGAGAAAGGGCAGAGGAGTGTTGGAAGTGGAACAGGGTAAAATGAGAAAAGAGAATTGAGAAAAAAGGAAATGGGGGTAATAAGATGAAAAAGGAGGTGGGATTGAAAAGTAGAGGGGTGAAAAGGGGATTTGTAGTAAGGGAGGACACGTAAATGCATAGGACATTGAGGTGAGGGTTAGGGAAGGGGACGGTGATGGAGGATGAGATGGAAGCTCAAAATTCCCCAATCTTTCTTTGTGTAATATTTTTGAGCTTGCTTCAAGGTTAACCTCCACTCTTTGCTCGGGAAAAGTTTAAGGTATAATGAAATTAATGAAACTTTCTCTCCAATATATTACTCTGCTACCCATATGCATTTGCCTCATCGGAGTGGTAACCCTGAAAGGTGGAAGCATACAAAACTTTAAGAAGCTATGCAGACATGACATCTGCCTTCCCATCCTCATCGCTTTTAAACTATACCACCTAGATGTTCCTTGAATGGTCAGAAGAAATTATATGGACTATAGGAGATATTGTGAAACACAAGGATACTGATGGAAAATTGGATGCTGTGCAACTTTGAGGAGGAGGCCATTTGACTCGTGAAAAATGAAAGGTTCTACAATAATGATACACAGTTCTGTAATATCAGGCACATTGATGTGATAGCTGCCAATCAACTACTTGACGATGAATTGTTCATGGAAGAACTGAGTCTAATGGACTTAAGGATTATATTGATATTTTATCCAATAATTCTATAGTACTATATCCAATCCAACAATGGCTATCAGTTCGAAACTCAAAACAACTAACCGAGTTAAAATGCAAAACCACAAGATTCAAGAATATTCCAATGGCATATCTGCACAACGAACAAATTGTAGTGTTTGCAAAACTTTGAACTTTGATACTATATGAAGTCAAATTACTGCAAAATTGTTTTTTCTTGAGGTTATTTTTACTCTGCATTGATGTTACTTTTATCATCATTTTTGTATTAGTTTTTATTTTATTGTATTTTATATTTTACATTTTATTGCCATTTTATTGCATTATTATATTTTACTGGTTAAATTCATCCATTTATCCCATCTCGTCTTCAGTTGTCATACCCTTCCTCCTGTCCATTGTACACGGATTCTTGTGGTGAGGCTGTTGCCCAGAAACAACTTGCCTTCGTCTCCTGGAAAGCAAATCCAACGGAAGGAAATCTCATTTCCTTTCACAAAGCCCGAAACAAGTGTGTGTCCACCCTCAGGAGAGCCAGGAAACAATATCTCTCCGTTCTCAAGACCGAACTCTCTTATCTGTCTCCCTCTTCCAAATCCTGGTGGCGTCTGGTCAAATCTGTTTCTGGTGTTTGTTCCCCCTCCATCCCTTCCCTTACCTCAAACGGCTACACAGCTGAATCCGCACGTGAAAAAGCTGAATGCCTCAACTCTGTGTTTGCCTCTAAATCTTGTATCCCAAATCCATCCCTCTCTGTACCCACCGTACCCAGTCGTACCCAGCTGCTTCTGCACTCCGTGTCCTTTCCTCCTGACAAGGTGGATAAGTTTCTGTCAACCCTCGACTCTGATTCTGCAACTGGACCTGACAGCATCAGCCCACGGGTCCTAAAATCCTGTTCTTCCGCTCTTTCACTCCCTCTCTCTGTTCTCGTCACCCTCTCTTTTGCTCAAGGTCAACTGCCATCTGCTTGGAAATCAGCCAACATCACCGCTTTGCACAAAAAAGGTGCAAAAACAGATCAATCAGCCTTCTCCTAATTATCAGCAAAGTCATGGAATCCATCATTGCTTCGGATATGAAATCTTTCCTCTTCTCCAATGGCTTGATCTCTGATCATCAATTTGGTTTCAGACCAGGTCACTCTACTCTGGACATGCTGCTTCTGCTGTCTCAACAATGGATGGAGGTCCTCAATGCCAAACAGGAAATTAGAGCTGTCTCCCTCGACATATCACATGCCTTCGATACGGTCTGGCACCCCACTCTGCTCACCAAACTCTTCTCCTTTGGTATCCATGGAAATCTCCACGCATGGCTGGCGGACTTCCTCTCTCGTCGTAGTCAACGTGTGGCCCTGAATGGGTTTCTCTCATCTCCTCTTCCTGTTCAGCCTGGAGTTCCCCAAGGCAGTGTTCTGGGCCCTGTGCTTTTTCTGGTCTTCACCAATGATCTCTCTGACTCTCGTGAAAATCCTCTCTATCTTTTTGCTGATGACTCCACTCTCTGCAGCTTAATTCCTCATCCCTCAGATCGGCAGTCTGCAGCCTCCTCACTCTCTGCAGACCTGGACAAAATCACAGACTGGGCAAACAAGTGGAACATGTCTTTCAATCCTGACAAATCTCACACTCTTACGCTGTCTCTCCGAAAAGACCGACTGGACAACCCTCCCATCTACTTTCTGAATAATCCTCTCCAAGAAGTTCTGTCACTCAAGCTTTTGGGTCTCACTATCTGCCATGATCTTTCCTGGGAAAACCACATTTCCAAGCTGGCCTCCAAAGCCAGTCGCCGACTGGGCATCCTCCATCGTGCGAAGTCCTTCCTTGGCACACCTGAGCTCCTCACCACATACAAGGCTTTCATCCGCAGCTCAATGGAATACTGCTCTCCCCTCTGGGCTGGTGCTCCTGCCTCACACCTAGCTCGTCTTCACGCTGTTGAAACCAAAGCGTTCAGAATCGTTGGAATCTCCCGCGATGACGCTATCTCCGAGGGCCTTTCACTTACTCACCGCAGGCAGGTTGGTGGTCTTTCCGTCTTCTACCGACTCCTCTCCGGCCTTGCTCCCCCAGCTCTCTCTGGGCTCTGTCCCCTAAATATTCCTGCAGGTCGCACAAGATCTGCCTGCAACCCTCTTATGGTTAAACTGCCAAAATCAAGACTCTCTGCTCACCTTCACTCCTTCATTCCTCTTTTCTCCCACCTCTGGAACAAACTCCCTCACTCTCTTCAATCCCACTCCTCCCTCCAGGTCTTTAAAACGGCTGTTCACCACCATCTCTTATCTTCCCCAATCCAAAACCTTGATCTTTTCTACCCCCGCTAATTTCACCCCAAATCCACTTTTTTGAGGTGACTTTTGTCTTCTTTCCTGGAAGTCTTTGGTGTGCTTGCGTTTTATACCTATCCTGCCTCCCCCCAGGCCCTGTGCCTCCCACACATCTCCCGATGTCCCTGCCCTCAAATGTTGTGTTTGTGTGCTTCCTCCCCTTCTCTCCCCATCTTGTCGACCGCTCCCACTTTTATATACTTTGTTTACTTGTTTGTTTGATTTGTTTGTTTGATAAATGTTAGCTCTTTCACGAGCCTCGACTCTGTATACAAAAAAAATAAAAAATAAAATTGTTAAAACTTACCTCAATTCGGCCTTTGGCCGTAATGGAAATTGAATAGAAATAAACCTTTATTCTTCTTATTATTATTATTAAATTGTCATTCATCCTCTGAATCCTCTGTTCTTAGGTTTTGCCCTGTTGGCCAGTCTTTCCCCACTCATCTATATACAGTCATAGCTAAAAATGTTGGCACCCTTGCACTTTTTTCAAATAATGCACCATTTCTTCCAATTGTTGGAAAAAAATAAAATAATTGGTATCCACATTTGTATTTATTTGGATTGCAGTGGAACAAAACAAAAAAAGCTGAAAAAATTACTAAATCTTAGCTTATTCCACACAGAAATCTTAAAATGGCCCGGACAATATTATTGGCACCTTTTAGAAGTTGTTAGAAATAATTAGATTTCAAGCAGGTGATTCTCCTTTTCTTTGGAATTGAACTCATCTGTGGTGAGTTCCAGGTGCCTGCAATATAAAAATCACTCATTCAACCAGTTTGAATAGAGAAAAGGAGTCATTCTGCTGTTTTGTGTCACTGTGTGTACCGCAATGAGCATGGAGAAAGGAAAGAAACCAGAGAATTGTCTGAGGAGGTCAGACACAAGATTGTAGCCAAGCATGGACAATCTCAAGGCTACAAGTCCATCTCCAGAGACCTTGATGTTCCTGTATCCACCTTAGTCAATGTTATCAGGAAGCTTAAGGCCCATGGCATTGTAGCCAACCTCCCTGGACGTGACCACAAGAGAAAACTTGATCTAAGATTGCAGTGAAGGATTGTTTGAACGGTGGAGAAGGCACCTCGATAAACTGCCTAAAAGATTCAAGCTGACCTTCGACACAAGGTATGACAGTTTCAACTCGCATCATCCGTCACCAACTCAATGAAAGGGCGTTCTATGGTAGGAGACCCAGGAGGACCCCACTGCTGAGCAAGCCCAACTGGAGTTTTCCAAAACACACCTGAACAAGCCAAAATCCTTCTGGGAGAATGTCCTGTGGACAGATGGGACCAAATTAGAGCTTTTTGGTAAAGCACATCATCTCTATGCTTACAGAAAACAAAATTATGCCTTCAAAGAAAAGCACATTGTTCAACCTAGTGTCAGAAAACTCGGGCTCCGTCGAAGGTCATGGGTCTTGCAGCAGTACAATGACCCCAAACACACTTCAATAAGCACATAGGAATGGTTCAAGACAAAATGCTGAAATGTTCTGCAGTAGCCAGCAATGAGTCCAGATCGAAATTCCATTGAACACCTGTGGGGAGATCTGAAAACAGCAGTTGGGAGAAGGCACCCTTCAAATCTGGGAGAACTGGAGCAGTTTGCACAAGAAGAGTGGGCCAAACTGCCAGTAGAGAGGTGTAGGAAGCTCATTCGTGGCTATAGGAAGAGCTTGGCTGCAGTTATTTTGCCCAAAGTCTGTGCTAACAAATATTAAGTCGAGGTTGTCAATAATTTTGTCAATGCCATTTCTTTTTATTTTCTGATTTAAAAGGATATATTAAGTTCTGAATCAAAAACAAAGGTTCTGTAATATTAACAGTGAAATAAAGAATTGTGGAGACCATATACTTTTGTCAATTTCAACTCATTTCTCGAGAAAATTGTGAGTTATTTGAAAACAGTGCAAGGGTGCCAATATTTTTGGCCATGACTGTATATCTAAAAATGTTTTTAAATGTGCCCATATATGCATATTTTGGCATTCGACCTTTTGACCCATCCGAGGGGGCGGAGCCAAAAATGATACTGCTCTTGCACTTTTGTGCCATGTGGTGATGGTGACTACAAAGATTGGTGAATTTCTGCCCAACCGTTTAGGAGGAGATGGTGTGACTGACTGACAGACAGACAGCCGATTACAATTCCTCCCCCCCCCCACCCCCCCATTTTTTTTTTCAAAACGTGTGAGGATAATGTTGATGTAACATAGTGAGATGTATCAACAACACGTTTTTTTTCCTGATTGTCAGTTTTATTCACCATCTCAAAGCATAAATGAGAATAAACTTGATCCATTTTACAACTTGAAAAAACCCACGTAACGTCTGATTCTTGGGAACATAAACCAAATTAATAATATCGTTTTTGGTGAATAAGTGTGCGTATTATTAAAAAGAATTCTGGATTGTTAGCAGTAAACAAAATGTTTCTGAAATAAATAAATAAATAACCAAAATATTGACTGTCAATAAACTCTGTTACTGTACTGTAACACATATACGTTATGTTGTTCAACTACGGTTAGCAAAACGACAGGTCAATGGTAGTAAACCACAAATACCCACCCCAGCAAAGTGGTTTTAGTAGTAAACAAAAAAGAAGAAGCTTATTTCATATTATATTTTACAAATACAATTTAATTACAGCTTTTCGCTTCGTGAACAACTCATTGTGTCGGCATAATTATGTATTATGGTGTATATAATGAAAATTTAAAACACGCGAATTCACTTCCTTTTTTGCAGTGTGAAAAGAAGAAACTTCGACGAAACAATCGGACTCACCATAATTCGAGGAGGCATCAAATGTGCAGAAATCTGTTGGCGATATAGGAACAACATGGGGCACCAATCCTGGGGCAATATTCAAGCGATAGAAGTTATTCACTGGCAAATCACATGCGACACACACTGATTGTGAGGCAAACCCGGGGCAACTATTGGGCGAAGCACCATTGACATTGAGGCGAATTGCCTGCGATTTGCATGGATAGTCCACCTGAGCAGTATGTGATCGGGGAATAGAGAAATGGAGAGATATTGGTTTAAAAATATATATTTAATGGAATCTGCCATAATATTTTCGAACTCGACTTATAACAAAATTTGTTTACTTGTAAATACAATATCACAAATACTTGTTGAGTTATCTGGTTTATAACTACCTCTACATGTATGTAAAATGTCCCAGAGAGTGTTCATCTTTTTTCTTTTTTTGCTTCTTCAACAAAAATGAGGGCAAGAAGAGAAAATAAAGCAATAGGAGAAGGAAAAATGGAATACCCCAGTTTCTGTCTCTTCGTTGTTCAAATGAATAGTTTGCCTTTGTGAGGTTTCGCAAACCTTCGTAAACTCCATGATGAACATGCCATGTGCCCTCTATATCATCAAAGGATTTCTGCACATTCGTCATCCTGTTTTAGATGATTTATCTGGGTTGTCTCCTTCTCAGACATCAGCGAAGAAGTGAATTTGATGTGTCGGTACATTTGCGTCAAAGCTTCTTGACCATGAGATCAAAAAGATGATTAAAGTGACAGCATCGGAAGAAAGTCCTGAAACATTGTCTCACACTGGTCTGTTTCTTTGTGCAAAAAGCAGATAATTGCCATCCCCTGCACTTGATCTCCGAAGCTGTGCGGCGGTTGCAACTTTGCATGATTCCCAGACAATCAACAACAAGGATATTTGACGTGGTGTTTGTGCTTATAGTTTATGCAAACGTCAATAGTTCTGCTCATTCGCATGAAGCGGCGCAGATAAGCAAACCTAGAAACACAGATTAATTTTAGCGATTACGTGGTACTGGTATTCAAAAGGATTTGTAAACAAACGTAATAGCTCACCGACCGGCAAGGCTAGTTTTATGTCTCTTGGGTTGTTCATGCTTCACCATAGGGGTTGAACGCCCTCCACTATCTCGCCTCCACCAGCTCCTGGCTCCAGACAGTACAATTAATGCTCCAACAGACCTTAACAACAGGTCTTACATTACCGGTAATTCCTCAAGCTGGTGTAAGTGAATGCACGACAACACCGTTGTGATGCACGTTACGCATGTTTTTAAAAGTTTGCTCGAATGATGAGTAACGAACGACCACGTCTCCTGTGATTTTTCACGAATCGTTGAGGACTATAAACGAGGCCAACTTAAATATTGTGCCAATCTTCATATTTTGTGTTAACAGTTGTATCTACTATGATCGTTGAAATATATAGCCTGCAATTATGTTGACACACACACATTTTTGGCAATAGTCGATTGACTGAGGACACATGCTGTGAAGCGGTTGAAACGTCGCCTGAGACCGGGTCTGCTCTTGCTTATTTGCTCAAATTTGCGGAGTAGATCTAGTTTTTCTTTCTGGTTGGAAGCGCCTTTCTTTCTTTAAAAAAGTATATCATGTATATACTAGCAAAGGTACCGGGCGGTGCCAGGTAACACAGTGTCGCTTCATGACAAGAATATGAAGAGAGAGAGGAAGAGAGAGGAGGGGGAGAGAGAGGAGGGGAAGGGGGGAGAGAGAGTAGTGGAAGGGGGGAAGTGAGGAGTGTGGGATGGAGGATGCAGGGGAGAGAGGAGGGAAGAAGGGAGAATAAAGGGGTGGGGGAGAGAGAGAGAGGGGAGGCAGAAAGGAGGGGTGAGGGAGAGTGAAGCCTCACAAAATGTCGCTATACTGTACACTCTGGGAGGGAGGAGTGGTGTAACGAGGAGTGTGGGAGTGAAGGAAAGAGAGAGGGAGAGGGAGGGGTGCGAGAAAAGGGGATTGTGGGGGAGAGCGAGAGAGAGGAGAGGGGGTGACTGGAAGGGGATAGTGAGGGGAGGGAGAAAGGAGGGGGTGGGAGAGAGAGAGAGAGAGAGAGAGAGAGAGCAAAGGCCTTGCTCCCCCTGTTCTGTCTGTGCTCTGTCCCCAAAATATTCCTGCAGGATGCACAAGATCTGCCAGCAAACCTCTTCGGGTGAAACTGCCAAAATCAAGACTCTCTGCTCACCTTCACTCCTCTTTTCTCCCGCCTCTGAAACAAACCCCCACACTCTCTTCAATCCCTCTCCTCCCTCAAGGTCTTTAAAACAGCTGTTCACCACCATCTCTTGTCTTCCCCCATCCAAAACTTTGATCTTTTCTACCCCCGTTAAAACACCCCAAATCCGCCTCTTAAAATCCACTTCTTTACTGAAATTCCGAGAAGTGTTCCTTTGCTTTATACCGTGTACTCCTCCCTCCTCCCCCGACCCTCCCCCTTCCACAGATCTACCGATGTCCCTATTCTCTTCTGTTGTTCTGCTTGTGTGCTTCCCTCTCTCTCCCTCTTGTCTCCCGCTCCCTTCATTGCATGTTTTATGTGTCTGTGCATGTTTTCATGTTCAATGTGTTAGCTCTTACACGAGCCTGGATTCTGTATACAAAAAAAACCAAAAAAAACATGTCGCTATACTGTACACTCTGGGAGGGAAGGGTAGTCCGAGGAGGGGAGTGGGAGTAAGGGAAAAAGAGGGGGAGGGAGAGGATGGTGAGGGGGAGGAAGAGGATGGTGAGGGAGAGGGGAGAGAGAGGAGTGGTGAGACAGAGTGGTGGGGAAGAGACATAGAGAGGTGGGGGAGGAAGGGGAGAGAAAGAGAGGGGTGGGGAAAGACAGAGGGGGATGGGGGAGAGGGGGTTATGGAGAGAGAGAGGGGTGGGGGAAAGAGACAGGGTGGAGGTAGGCTGGGCCAAATCGGAGGTGATTTTCCTAATTCAATGTAATTTACCTAAAAGTTGTGAGTGAGTATCAGGAACAAAATCATGAAAAAAAAATTCAAAAATATTGACGTTTTACGGTCAGACAGCCCGTTACCATAGCAACCGTTACAGATGACTCAAAAAATTGTGTGCGCCGAGGAAAACGTGTGCGCCGAGGAGTGAGTGCGCTGTCGAGAGTAAGGGTGAATGCGCGACCGAGTGTGGTGGTAAGAGTGGTAAGAGTAGTGAGAGTGACATGGAGCATGAGTTGGTTGTGACAGGTGAGAGGATGTACACCTGGAATGGAAGGATGCACACCTGGAGTGGTCGAGCGTGTGTGGGAATGCACGCTTGAGTTGGTAGTGGAGCACGTGATTGGGTGTGCGGAGGAGAGCATGCCCGTGGTTGTCACAGAGGATGTGACCGAGGAGTGGGCGCGAAGAGGTGTGTTGGTGAGGTGTGCGAACGACGAGTGTGTGCTCAGGTGTGCGGTGGTCAGGTGTGTGACGAAGGGAATGAGTGTACCTGGGTGTTGTATAAGAGAAGGTGCAATGACGAAGAGCAAGGAGACAGCTGGATGTGTGAGCAAGGAGCGGAACGCGGGGTGTGAGCATGCAAGTGGAGCATCGACGCTAAACGGGATAGCGGTTAGATCGACGTTTAGCCGAAGCGAGCCCTCGGTTCGTGCCGGGCTTCGTGTGCCGCGGGACCTAGCGGGGATCGTAACCACGGCGGTTTTGAAAGAACCGCCGTACGTGATCCACGCCGGGCCGCGCGCTGAACGGCCGCGTCCGTGCTCCGCTAGGCGGAACGGGTGGCCCGGTAAGAAGGGTCGGGACGGCGACCCCTTTTGGTTGCGGCGTTCCGGCAGGGCAAGATCGGGTCATCAGGCGGGAGACCGAAAGGCTCCGCGCCGAGGTGGACCTTGGGATCTTGGCCTGAGCGAACCCCCTTCCCTGCACCGAATGCCGGACGGATCCAACCGCCGGCAATGAACCACCCGCATTCATTGCTCGGCTTTGCGAAGCCGAGCTTTGGAAATGAATTGGCGCACCGAGAGGCTCCAGTGAGTAGACATGTGAGGGTGGTAGCAGTAGTGAATTGGAAAAGCAAAATTTGTGATTGGCAGTGATTGGCAAATTTTTGATTGGCTGAATTTGAGAGCAAAATTGGTAGTGAGAGATGCCCGATGTGGTGGGATGGCAAATCCACCATCCCTCGCACAAAGGGAGCAAAGGAGCTATAGTTTTATGGGGTATGGCAGTGTACGCTCGCCGAGGGAGGGTTAGGATAAAGTGTGTAGGGATCTAGAGAAGATGACCATAGGTAACTGTAAGTTTAAGTAGCAACAGTGGACAGGTATTGGGGACATAGAGAGGGTCGTTGGATTATAATGACGAGGGAGCACAATAGTTTAAAGGGGCGACTGGGAAGCGCGAGTTTCAGAGGGGAGTAGTTAGATCAGACGATGCCGAGTGTTTGAGGATCGAAAGTGTATTGAGCAGTGTATGAGTGAGTAATGGTGATTGAGTGTTGTGTTGACCAAATGGTCCAGGGAGGAAGGAGGGTGCAGGAAGCACCAGGTGTAGGAGTGATTGCACAGGTGTGCAAATTACAGGTGTATGGAGAATGGTTGTGTGGAATACATGGAGTATGGAATATATGGAGTATGGAATGGATGGTATGGAGTGAGTATGGTGAAAACTGTGGAGTGGAGTGGATGGTGCGAAGGTGTGAATGGGGGAAAAGCTGACCCCTATCACGAGTACCCGGGGAGGGTAGTTTAAGAGTTAGGTAGAGGGTACAGGTAAATTGTGGTTGGATATTGGCATCTGTGGTGCGTGGTGGAAGAATGGTGTTTGGATGGGTGCATTAGTGTCGTGGAAATTGCTGGGCGTGTGGCCTGTTAGTGTGTGTAGTTGAATGGACACTCCGCCACTGTGAGGATGTCGGCCAGGTGAGGCCACAGGTGGGCTCTGGGAGCCGGTAGAGTTGTGAATGGGGCCCGAGGATCTGGAGGACGGACCCGGGTAGCCCAGTGCCAGAGGGCACCGAGTGGGGAGAGCGCCAGAGGGCCTTCCCCAGTTAGATAGGTTAGGGTGAGGAGCAGGTAAACTCGGAGGCAACTACAGTGGTGGAGGTATGCAGGTGGGTAGACCTGCTGGGAGAGCCACACGACCCAGTCCTGAAATTGTGCAAAGGCACAGGGAGTTGAATCGGGGGAATGAGACCCCAAATTGATGAAGCACCACAGTTTGGTCAATGGGAATTTGGTTCTTAAAACCGCATAGAGTAAGATGGCCAATGGTTTTGCAGGGAAAGACCCCGGGTAGTGTAAAATGTATTAAAGTCATTTAGGAAGTAGTTAGGATTAAGAATCTCCTCGCACCATCTACATCCACTCACCTGGGGTGACAGAAATTCACACCATGCCATGTTTTTATTATTTTGTTGTGCAAATGTTTGGATTGTGAGATGCATCGTGACGTGGGTGTGACATTGTGCTTTGTTGTTCCATCTCTCCCTCCTTATGAGGATTGATGATGAATTGGTGATGGCAAATTTTGGTTAGAGGGATTGTGGGGATGAATTTGGTATTAGGGGAGATATGGGGAAGACGTGACAGTAGTGATGAATTTGTAAAAGTGTAGGTTTATGTACATATGGGGTAAGGGCAAGGGTAGAGTAGGTAACAGGGGGGGGGGGGGGTGACGTACGGTAGGGACGAGCTTTCTCACTTCGCTCTCCGTACGCACGTCATCTTGCATTGCCTTGTTTGATGTGTACCCTTGTGACCTTACCCCTCACTCATCTGTCTTCTATCCCCTTGTCTCCCACCCGAGGACTGTGCTCTCTGGGCACCGAGGGGAGCGTGCGGGAGTCCGCCATTGTGTGCCCGAACTCTCGCAACCACAGCTGCCTGCATCGATGCACCACTTATGGACCACATGTCTGTGGCGGAGCACCACTCATGGACCCCACGGGTTGTGGCATGGCCCCTCTGCTGGAAGCGGCCATGATGGCCCGAGATCTTGCTGGCGGACCTTGGTAGCATGGCACCTATGCCATACAGGTGAACCACTCCTAATCAGCCCTGTGGGCCATAAATAAAAACAATGGACATGTTCTGTGCTTATAATAATAATAATAATTCATTTATTTTGTATAGCGCTTTTCATGAAGCCCAAAGGCGCTTTGACAGAGTGCAAAACATAATGCATAACAAAAAATGAAAACAACAATTGCAAAAAGACAAGAATCAATAGGGAAAGATTTAAAGCAAAAGGAGGGAGAAGGAGAAGTGATAGTCAGGGGTTAAATGCTGTGGGTTGAATGTTGAATGCAGTGCTGAACAGGTGGGTCTTGAGTGATGTTTTGAATGTGGTGAGTGAGGAGGAGTCTCTGATGGTGTGAGGTAGTGAGTTCCAGAGGGTGGGAGCAGCGATGGAGAAGGCCCTGTCCCCCCAGGATCTGAATTTGGTCCGGATGGGGGGGGGGGTCAGGAGGTTGGTACCAGCAGAGCGGAGGTTGCGGGTGGGAGTGTGTCTGGAGAGGAGGTCAGCCAGGTAGGATGGGGCCAGGTTATGGAGGGCTTTGTAGGTCAAGAGGAGGATTTTGTACTGGATTCTCTGGGAGATGGGGAGCCAGTGAAGCTTGTAAAGGACGGGGGTGATGTGGTCACGGGTCCGGGAATGGGTGAGTAGACGGGCAGCGGAGTTCTGAATGTATTGGAGTTTATTGGTGATTGTTGAGGGTGAACCATAGAGGAGGCTATTGCAGTAGTCCAGACGGGAGGTGATGAAGGCGTGGATGAGGGTTTCTGCAGCAGTGGAGGAGAGGGATGAGCGGAGACGGGTGATGTTTTTCAGGTGAAAGAAGGCTGTCTTTGTGATCTGTTTAGTGTATTTGTCGAAGGAGAGGGTTTGGTCAAAGATGACGCCAAGATTCCGGATGAGAGGGGAGGTGGATACTGGGATACCGTCGATGTTGAGGGCAAAGTTATGGGTGGATTTTGTGAGCGTTTTTGGGCCAATGATGATTATTTCAGATTTATCACAGTTAAGTTTGAGGAAGTTGATTTGAAGCCAGGATTTTATTTCAGAGATGCAGTTTGTCAGGATAGAGTGGGTGTCGGTGGAGACGGACTTGGTGGAGATGAAAAGCTGGATGACATCGGCGAAGCAGTGGAATTGGAGACCATGACGGCGGATTAAGTGACCGAGGGGGGACAGGTAAAGGATGAAGTGGAGGGGGCCAAGAACTGAACCTTGGGGGACACCTTGGGGGAGGGGAGCAGTGGGGGATTTGCAGTTATTGATGGAGATGAACTGGCGTCTGTCAGAGAGGTATGATTTAATCCAAGAGAGGGCAGTGCCGGTAACGTTAAAGGTGGATTCAAGTCGGGTGAGGAGGATGGTGTGATCGATGGTGTCAAAGGCAGCGCTGAGGTCGAGGAGGACGAGAATGTTGAGGTTGCCAGCGTCAGAGGAGAGGAGAAGGTCGTTGGTGATTTTGAGGAGAGCAGTTTCAGTACTGTGGTTGGAGCGAAATCCGGATTGGAATGTTTCATACAGGTTATTGGCAGAGAGGTGATGTTTAAGTTGAGCGGCTACAGTGCGTTCCAAAACTTTTGACAGAAAGGGTAGGTTGGAGATGGGTCTGAAGTTATTTAGGGTGGCAGGGTTTAGACCAGGTTTTTTTAGAATGGGGGTAACAGCAGCAATTTTGAGGGATGGTGGGACGATGCCTGTAGACAGGGAGGAGTTTATTGTTGCAATGATAAGTGGAGAGAGCGCATGGAGGGAGGCCTTGACAAAGCTGGAGGGTATGGGGTCAAGAGTGCAGGTGGCCGTTTTCATTCCTATGAGGAGTTCAGAGAGGTCAGTAGGGGAGACCGGGGAGAATTTAGACAGGGGAAGGCAGGATAAGGGGGGGCAGGTGGTTGGAGGGGGAGCGGGTGCGGCGGTGGTCAAGCTGTTGTAGATGTTGTCAATTTTGCGTTGGAAGAAAGAAAGGAAGGAGATGCAGTTGTCTACTGTGAATGACTGGGTGGGGGTGTCCAGGGGGCGGAGGAGTTTGTTTATTGTCGAGAAGAGTACTTTTGGGTTTCCGGAGCCAGAGTGGATAATTTGAGAGTAGTAGGCGGAGCGGGCGTGGGAGAGGGCATCTTTGTAGTGTTGTAGGTAGTCCTTGTAGGCTTGGGAGTGAACTGTGAGACCTGTTTTATTGCGGAGTCTTTCAAGTTGGCGAGCACGAGTTTTCATCAGGCGGAGTTCAGGGGTAAACCAGGGAGCAGAATGGGTGAAAGAAACTGTTTTGGTTTTTACAGGCGCAAGCTGGTCAAGGCAGGAGGAGAGAGTGTGGTTGTAGTAGTCAGTGAGGTCGGAAGGGGTGTGGAGGTCAATGAAGGGACAAGTGGACATTTTTTCAGAGAGGGTGGATGAGAATGAGGTA
>NC_136269.1:80831859-81086859 GCF_964187855.1 Myxine glutinosa
ATATATATATATACATATATATGTATATATATATATATATATATATATATATATATATATATATATATATATATATATATATATATATATATATATATATACACAGACTTGGCATTTAATATGGAATTATTTTTTTTTCTTGACTTGGGTTTACTTTCTTAACTGAGTATATCAATCTGGTGAGTTTCCTTTACACTTTGGCGATTTATTTGTTAAAAGAACCATGTCACTGATTGTCTGTCGCAGCAAGAAGTCAACAACAGGATTATATCACAGGTGGCGTGGCAAAATGTACGGACAGGTGCATTTGATGACTGGCTTCACAGTCGGGTATACAAGGGTTGTTGCGTTCTGTATTAGTGGAAAACAACTGCTGCACGTCTCCAAAAGTTATTGCCGCTTCCTCTGGAGATGGTACGTCAACTCGACAATGCTGTTTGTCATGGAGTGGTGGCTTTACGAAATTACGGCATGAAGCAGCGTGCTATTGCTCGGCAGTATGGCATCACTCAAGGTCAGGTGTCAAAGATCCTGAAACAAAATGCTCAGAGGGGTGTCCCTACTCCAATACCGAGGCCAGGACGTCCACGCAGAAACACAAGGAGGGATGATCACCAGCTGCACCGGTTAGTCCGCAATGGCCGTACCAAGTCAGCTAATCGGCTTAGGGCTGAGTGGCAGCATCTGACAAATGTGCCTGTATCCAGAAGGCTAGTCAACCAACGACTGGTTCAAGCAGGCTATCATGCCAGGCGTCCCCTGAGAAAGCCACGCCTGACCAGACAACACCGCCAGCGCCGATTGCAGTGGGCCAGAGAGCACCATCAATGGCAGCCAGGACACTGGAATCACGTGATCTTCAGTGACGAGTCTAGATTTCTGGTCTATCGTCAAGATGGCTGCGTCCAAGTGCGCAGACAAGTGCATGAAGCCTACAACAAAGATTGTATAGTGCCAAGAGTCCAAGCTGGAGGTGGTGGGGTGACCATTTGGGCTGCTTTTCATGCAGGGAGCAAAACTGACCTGGTTGTTCTGAATGGAAACCTGAACCAGTTCAAGTACAGGGTCATTCTGGAAGAAACATTGCTTCCATTTGCTCGTGCAGCCTTTCGAGGAAACTTTGTCTTCCAAGATGACAATGCATGGCCTCATCGTGCTTGCATGATCCAACACTTTCTTGCTGACCGTGGTGGAGAGCATATGGAGTGGCCTGCCATGTCCCCGGATATGAATCCGATAGAGAACTTGTGGGCAGAATTAACGCGTCAAATCGACCACTTGGACCAGCAGCCGACATCTGTGCGTGAATTGCAGCAGACTATTGTCACTGCATGGCAAGCGATTCCTGTCCAAACCTTGGCAAATCTCGTGAACAGCATGCCTTAACGTGTACGTGCTCTCCTGAATGCTCGTAGGGGTTACATGAAGTACTGAACTGTAATTTTACTGTCCGTAATCCCAGTCGTAATTTAACTTTTGTTTAAAAAAAAATTTTTTTGGCTAATGTGCAAAATAAAGACATACTTCTGGAAAACGTACAGAAGTTTAACACAGTACTGTCCATGAATTGAGTTCGATATCAGTTTACATCACTTTCAAGGATCAATTTATTTGTTTCGAAATGTCAAATGTGGTTTTTGTTTCTTTTAAAGGTCACATTAACAAGATCTAGAATAATTTCAACATAATTCCAATGAACTTTTGGTTCTAAGACATCTTGAAAAGTAAGTTCACCCCTACAAAAAAAATATTCCATATTAAATGCCAAGTCTGTATATTCATAAATTAATAATCCATCTCCAGCAGAGTACAAATTTATTCTATTACTTTCGTTTGATGTGACGCGATGTAGTCGGTACAGAGATCTTGAATGCGATGGAAAAAGATACTTTGTTAACAATGTCAGCTTTTTCATAAGAACGTTTTGCTCTTAGATCACACCGCGCCAACCTGGCTCACAGTTTTGATTAGGTAAACGAAACCTTGATGTTAATTATTCGTAATTTACATAATAAAAAACAAAACTTAGACTTCAAACAATGTTATGCGCCCGCTAGCATCGCCTTCTTTTGTCTTTGTGCTTTCGCTGCCGAAAGGGGAACCTGCGTGCGGGAAACGCGTCACAAGGCGCGCGCTCCTGTCCCAGCAAAGCGGATCCGAGCAGCGAGAGCCTGCAAGGTCCCTAAAGTACAAAGCGTCTCCGCCGGTCCTACACACAGCCAGCCACCTTGATCCAATTGAGGTTCCCATATAACTAATCCGTCGTCAGTTTCCCAGCGACTGCTGTGTCGGCATTAATAGCGCGGCCAGATTAATTACCCGGCATCTCTCCTCCCTGGCAGCTAATCAATTAGCGCACAGATTCCTGCCCGTAATAAGCTGTTCTTTCTTGTTGGTCTAAGCTGTGACGCCGGCGAGGCAGACAAAGCGAAGGAGGGGAAAAAAATGGTCGAACAGATCCAATTATCTTGGCTGCTTAACACCATGTACGGTGCAGACTTTCATTAGAAAACCAGTCTTGAGAGCCATGACAAAAACAAGACTTATGAAGAGGTTCAGAGCGTCTGAAAGGACGATGATCAAAATCCCAACAGTTTTTAGGATTTTATCCCCTCCCCCCAAACCCCCAACCCCCCCTCTCCCTCCCCCCCCCCCCCCGCTTTACATTTCACTTTAGCCGCAGCCTTTATATAATCAGCCTCTCTGCCCCAATAGTCATCTTCAAAAAGAAACACAAATCCACATATACTCTTATGCAAAGACAAACCTTTTTATGATTTGCATGAAATTGATACACACAAACACACACACACACACACACACACACACACTCATATACACGCACATACACACACGGACACTCATATACACGCACATACACACACGGACACTCATATACACGCACATACACACACACACACACACACACACACACGGACACTCATATACACGCACACACACACACACGAACACTCATATACACGCACATACATACATACACACACACGGACACTCATATACACGCACACATACACACACACACATGGACACTCATATACACGCACACATACACACACACACATGGACACTCATATACACGCACACATACACACACACACACACACACACACACACACACACACACACACACACACAGACACACACACACACTATTGGACGTTATGAAGGAATTGCAGAGGACATTTAGTCACAAGCAATAAGTAATTGCAAAATTGCAACTTTGACAGCAATTTCGTAATTGGAGACTGACAGGATGATGCAAAGGTAGCACGCTTACCTGTGAGATGTCACTTCTAGTTCGATTCTCCAATCACTCATTCGATTCCTGACCCAACCATAAACTGTCAAATGTGTGTTTCTTAGATCGGTCGGGCATTGCTTCACAAAGCAAGTCGTCCATTAGACCTGTCCTTAAGCCGGGTGTTCCTTCTGCCAGCATTAGTTGGTCGACCATAAAAATCACAATGTGCCTTTCATGAAGAGTAGGCAAGTTATCGCCGGCACCCTGGACAAATTACAAATTCCTGTCACCTTCACTCAGACGTCAGGCCTGGACAGCCCGTTAAAGTAGTGGTAGTGGTAGTAGTAGTAGTAGTAGTAGTAGTGGTAGTGGTAGTGATAGTGGTAGTAGTAGTAGTAGTAGTAGTTGTGCTTTTGTTGGAAAGACAATAGTGGTTTGCGCTCAGGACTCAGGAAAGTTCAGGCAAACACAAGTTTCCTGTTTAATGTCGCTCAACTTCCTCATCCCTGCAAGTCCATGGTTTGAACCGCAGTGGACAAGGTAGAGCATTTTAAAGATAAAGCACTACCAAGACAGATGGAGAGTTAAAAGAACACCAAAAACACAAAATGACACCTTTAAACAAATAATAGCAAAGTACCTTGTGGGGAAACACTACAAAGTTCATTATTACCTGTCCAAACTTTTATAAAACTCCCGATAGATCGGGAACATTGTGCCACCTTAAACTCCGAAGGGATCCGTGAACGTAACAAAGTTCCCAGACATACAAAACAACACTGCACGACATTGCTTTCAATCTTGCATTTTCTAGTTTTATATATTGCAAGTTTTGCAGATGCCAAAACAAAGTTAACCAAGAGATCCCGTGATCGACTCTCTTTTTTCACTGGGTGACCAAAAATAAAAAGTTTTGGGGAGAAATGAAGCCAAACCCGCAAGAGCAGGTTTTTCACCAGCAAAACACGGGTTAAAGACGCAGACATTGCAGGTATATGTGATGAAGCAGCTGCCAACTTAGGTCTCCAACCATCCTTGGTGTTGGGTAGAGCTAAAGAGATTTCCAACTTGGATGGATAGGCAAGGGAGGCAGAAGAACCTCACGCCATGGAGTGTCCATGCGATTTGCTAACGCAACAAAGTGGAGTGAGTGCATTACTCGTCCATATATTTCCTTCCTTGATGTGTCACAGAAGGGCACCCCAGCCATGCCAGGGACCTTGCTCATATTATGTGGAGGTGGCGCAAGGAAAAGATCGCATCCATGCGGTTTTATTGGAAAAGCCACAGAAGTAGGAGGGTAAACCTGCAGAGCTTCCTCACCTTCGTAAGGATTCTCCAGGTAATTCAGGCAATCAGGAGGTAGTGAATTTTTAAACTCTTGGAGTATCCTAAAAGGAACTCTTATTGTCTGCAAGTCTACCTTTGCTGCAAGTTCCTCAGGTGAGAGAATGCCGTTCTTCCCATCCTTTAGGAGATCGCCCACTGTAGATATATTTTTCAACAAGAGTTTTCTCCTTGCACTGATGGAAGCTAGCACTGGACCTTGTAGTAGAGGGTTCATGAAAAGTGGCTCTTCCAGCAGGTCTTTCCCTGGGTGGGGACCATGTGTTCTGGTCATTTCAATTGTACACCAGACCTTCAGCATTTCCTGATAAAAAATAAGGCAATGGGTCACTGGAAATGTTTTTGCAGTTTATACTGAAAATTTGCCATTTATATCCTGGGCCAAGCACCTTACTGAAAAAGTACGACAGGGTGCACCATTGTGGTTTTGGGTTCGCATAATACTAGAGTAGCTCATGGTGGTTGAGTATGCACTTTATTGTACAGACCTAAACTCTTCAGGAATCCACTAATTGAAGGTCCAGGAACAATATTTGGTTGGTAACACATTTGCCACTGACGGCGAAATAGCTGAAATGGCCACACCCCTTTTTGGGCCACGCCCCCTTTTTTGCCGTGACTGTATCTACAGAACCGTTGGACCTAGGAGGTTGCCCGACCACTCAAAATTTGCGCAATGGCCACATTATGGGGGGTCAGTAATACATTTTCATATCCAAAAGTCAATGGTTTTTAAGATAATTGCCAAAAACCGATTTCAACATGTTACGAACTACAATATTATTCGTAATTGTTCCTGTTCCTGTTCCTATTTCTCAATTACTTGATTCCTGAAGAGTCTAGACTAGACTAGAGTCTAGACTAGAGTCAAGACTAGAGTCTAGACTAGAGTCTAGACTAGAATTTAGTCTAGAGTCGAGACTAGAGTCTAGACATGGCTAGAAATTCCGGTCATGGGTGTTTTGTCGTTTCAGCTGTGCGGAGGTGCATGCCTTTGTTCTTCGGGTTTGGCCGGACAAACTATAGCAGATGGGGTACGCTGTTCCTTGAAGATTGCCTGGACCTACAAAGGAAGTTCCCGGGTATCTACAGATGCTTTACAGATGGTGGATGGGTGATGTACCACACTACCCGACAAGGCAGTGCAGTAGGATTTGACATGGCACTCGAGAAGTGTTACAATAAACCCGCCAAGGTTGCTGGAGGTATCATTGGGATGACCAGACAGAAAGAAGCAGTAGCCTTATGGAATCTCCTAAAGCATGAGAAAGATCTTCATGTGGCACAGCTGCTGGAATGGTGCAACTTGGGAGACAAAGATGACAGTGAGCTGAGCCTACACCATGAGTTCAATCCAAGTTCTACGAAGATTGGCCATGTTCGTGCAAAGGCCCTTCTGGATTACATAAAATCCATCAACAATCCGTTCGACGCTGGAATCAGACTTCAGAACATCTCTACTGGAGCTGACATTCCCCAGGAGGTTGTCGACGGATTACTTGAATGCCTGGAAATTGGTGAGAAGAGTTATGAAGAGTTTGTTGAGACCAGATTTCAGGATAAGGAGAAGCACCTACATGATACAATCCCTACCAACCGCAAGACTGTTTTCGTGAAACGTACTTCTACTCCGTTCACAGCGAAGAAATCGATGGCGAAAAAGGATGCAGCGGAAACGGTTAGGTACATTGACTATGCTAGAGAAAGAGGGTACAGCATGCTAGAACTCCTGAAGTATGAATTGACCAGCACATCCCAGTTCCTCACCACTGAATGTAAAGATGGCATCAAATTGAAGAAGCCCGATAAAGCCTCCTTAGCCAGGGAACTTGTCAGTCGCCTTCCACAGGAGACGAGGAATGTAAAGAGTGACGCTCAGATGACAATAGTGGACTTCATGGCACTTGTGCGTAAACTACCGATGAAAAAGATGGGCCTTCACACATTCGGGGAATTGGCTGAGAGTCTTTCCAACAGGATTATTGCTACAGGCTCCGTGTCCACAAGAATAGACATTATTTTTGATGTTTATCAAAAATCATCAATCAAGCAAATGGAACGGGCACAGCGAAGTTCCTCAGAACAAATCACAATCACCATTGGGTCTGACAATCAGAAACTCCCTGTCGATCTTGATATGTTCTGGAGCTCAATGTTGAACAAAGTTCGGTTGCAGGAGTATGTCTTCAAGTGGATGCTGCAGAATGTCGAGTCGGACAAGGAAATATTCTTTGGAGGAGTATATGGGGGTGAATGCAGGAAACTGTTAGCTGGCACTGAAACACAGATCGCAGAGCTCTCAAGCAACCAAGAAGAAGCCGACGACAGAATCATGTTCCATATTAATGATGGTGTTGTGAAACACGGGGTTCAATCAGTCTTGGTCGACTCGCCTGACACAGATGTCTTTGTCAACCTCATCTTCCACTTCAACACAACCTGGCAACTACAAAAGCTGTACGTGAAGCTTGGTAACCGGAAAACAAAGAAAACTGTACCAGTCCACATGTTGGTTGATCAACTGGACAACGGTTTGGTGTCGTGTCTCCCAGCCATTCATGCTCTCAGCGGTTGCGACAGTACCAGCAAGGTGGGTCCAAAGCTGTCTGGCCTGAAAGCATCCATCGATCTCTCCCTACTGGAAGGGTTTGGTGTAGAAGAACTGTCACCACAGATAACAAGCAATGCTGAAAAGTTCCTTGTGTCTGGATTAAAGAAGACCGACTGTTCCACTTTCGATGAATATCGATGGGAGCAGTACCACAACTCCAAGAAAGAACTGGACTTCAACCAGCTTGTGTGCTGTTCATCAACGCTACGAGAACACATAAAGCGAGCATTTCTTCAGTGTAAGATGTGGTTGCAAGCCCCAACTCCTGCCGTCACCAAACCAGATCCACTCCAGTATGGGTATGAAGCAACGGACGTTGGCATAACACCAGTGATACTGCCAGTATCGTGCAGGCCCGATGACCTGCCTCCTCCATGCAAATGCCCAAGAGCATGTATGAGTACCAAAACGTGCACTTGCAGAGACAGGAACATTAAATGTGTCACGTTTTGTGGCTGTAGTAAAGGCGAAAAGTGTAGAAATCCAAATAAGTAAATTCCAAAATAGGATGATGCAAAAGGTATAAGTGTCATATAATGTTGTGGCCTTGGTGGTATCATACAATTGTAGTTCGTAACATGTTGAAATCGGTTTTTGGCAATTATCTTAAAAACCATTGACTTTTGGATATGAAAATGTATTACTGACCCCCCATAATGTGGCCATTGCGCAAATTTTGAGTGGTCGGGCAACCTCCTAGGTCCAACGGTTCTGTAGATACAGTCACGGCAAAAAAGGGGGCGTGGCCCAAAAAGGGGTATGGCCATTTCAGCTATTTCGCCGTCAGTGGCAAATGTGTTACCAACCAAATATTGTTCCTGGACCTTCAATTAGTGGATTCCTGAAGAGTTTAGGTCTGTACAATAAAGTGCATACTCAACCACCATGAGCTACTAGAGTATAAAGGTATCGTTTAATTGCCTGTAGCCTGAAGGTGGAAAAGTGGCTTCGAAAGCAGGGAAAGCCCTATCCACCTTCAGCAAGAGGCACGCTCAGGATTCCCAGAGATACCCAATGCTTTTCATTCCAAAAGCAGTCCACCAACTTCCTTTGCATCTTCGCCAGAAACCAATCAGGAACACTTTGCAAGAAAGCCTGAACAACAGTTTGGGAAGGACAAATTGTTTCAGTAAAAGTTCTCCCATGTAAAGATAGGATCTTTAATAATTATCCATTCAAATCTCTCAGCTTCACCTGCATTTTTCCTTCAAGAGTGCTCCAATTGCGAATTGATGAGCCATTACGAGAGATTGACAAATAGATCTCCAAAATGTTTGAGTTCCTGGTGACTCCATGTTAATTGCTGAAACATCATTGGGAGTTCGCCAATCTGCATTGATCCAACCAGTAGTCCAGAGCTCTTGTGCCAGTTTATTTGAGCAGATGATGCTGCCGAGTAGATTTTCTGACAGTCATAAACTGTTTGCATGTCTCTTGCACTTCCCGCAAACATGAGAACATCATCAGCATACGCAGAGAGAGAAAGAAGGGACTATTACAGCCCGGTACCATGATGCCAGTTAACCTTCACCTCACCAGACAGCGAAAAGGCTCAATACACAAGGAATATAGCTGGCCAGACAGAGGACATCCTTGCCTTATTCCACTCTCAAAAGGAAGAGGTGCGAGTAAGAAAACATTAACTTTAATGAGGCACTCTGCAGAAGTGTAAAGTGTCCGAAGCATACCGACATATCTCCTCCCTAACGCGAAGGATAGCAAGGTCTAAAAGAGGTAGTCATGGTTCACTCGGTCAAATGCTTTCTCCTGATCTAAAGAGAGGAACCCAATTCTAGTTTTAGTCATGTCCGCATAGTGTATCAAGTCCCTGACCAGATATATATTGTTACGGATCGCGGTTTAGATGTTATGATGGGCCGAGCGGATGGTCCAACCGCGACCGTTACAGGATCCCCAATTGGCCCGACTCCCCCAACGTTGACCAGATCGCACCACAGATATTCAATCGGGAAACCTCTAAAACGACCGGAAGAGAAGGAAAAGAGAAGAAGACAGAGTACGGAGGAAGAACAGATTTATTATACACACACAAGCAATGGATGGAAGAAGCAGTCACACAGTGAATCGTTAACTTATACTATTCAATTTACTTAACCCCAGGACAACATTCAAGACAGACGACGTTCACACTTACACGGGGGAAATTGCAGGCAGGGATGGCGGAGGTGGGTTGCTGGAGAGGGAGGCAGGGTCAGGTCCCTGCAACCGGCAGGGCTGGAGGTAGCAGCTCTCAATTCTTCGCGTTTTTGGCGGGAAAACCCTCGGTCGCGCCGACGCTGCTGATGCTGTAGACGTCACGCGCTGGCTCGGTCACACCTGCTCCTCTCCTTCTGGTGGAGCCGTCTCCCTCCTCTCAGCGCGTCTCTCCAAAGCTGGTTTCCTCTCCAAGTACCTCTCCTTTTTGGCTTGGAGCGTCTCTCCTCTCACAGCTCACAGCTCAGCTCACAGCTCCTCTCGCATGTCATCTCTTCTCTCATCTCCTGAAGCAGTCCCTTCCAGTCGCTTTTATCACTCGGGGCGGAATCAAGCCGCCGGCTGCGAGGGCACGCCTACCGGGTCGCTAACCGCGGTGCTGGTTGGCTGTTAGGGCTGTCTGATTCCTCCTTTGATCATGACGACGTGCCACGCCTGTGAGTTGGCGGCTCCTACCCCCCTCTTCTCCGAGATGAGCACATGGGCAATGGCGGCTTGCGGGATTGAACACCACTCGCACCGCTTTTGAAAGGAACTTTGGGAGAGCGGAGATGATTGGGGAAATTGAAAGGGCCTACGCTTATTTCGTTTGATACAATGCAAAGTCAATCTAGTGGGAAACACATATTTAGCCTACATGGAATAAGGAAATAAACTATTTAAAAAGATATATCGTGGCCTGTGTGTAAGTTTCATGGAATTAACTAGGAGGACGGCTGCGACCATTATTTACATTACGAGGGTGTTACACACAACAAAACCATACTTTTCACATTCGTTACACTTCCTCCAAAATTGTTACACTCTTCAAAACCGTTACACTTCTCAAATTCGTTACACTGCACCCTCCTTTCTTCAGGTCCGTTCTCGGGCCTACAAAACTTTAACTTAGTGTGACACGTAGGTGTAATTCCCTCTACAATTAACCTGACCCTGAGTGTGACAATCTTAAAACACAAATAAGTATGTCCCCCTATTGCACTGCACCCTGTCTAACAGACTCAAGCCCACAGCTAACCGAATTACGGGATTGTTCTCAAACTATACATTTACGGTGGGGAGCATTATTTACAATGACGTTATTTCTTATTTACAATGCAACCCAGGACCTGTTTTTTTTCTTTCTTTTTTTAGGGAACAAGAAAAAGAAATTCCTGTTGGGAGGGAGGAGACAGCACGCATTGCATCGATGCACCAGTACCAATATCACCAAAGCACCCAAAAGCACCACAAGCACCACAAAGCACCAACAGCACCACTCGGTGCACAGTCACCATGGTTCATAATAAACACAACAAAACAACTGGTGGTGGTCTTCTCTTTCTCTGCTGGGCCGATGTTCTTCCCGACGTCTTCTGGCTTCATGCGGCCTACTTGGAAATATAAAAAGCACAAACCGTGTCCATTTTTATTTAGGGCAACAGGGGCCAACTAAGGGTGGTCCACCTGTTTGGCATAGGTGCCACCTTACCGAGGTCCGCAAGCAAGATTCCCTGGCCACTATGGCCGGTCTCCAACAGAGGTGCCCTGCCCCAGAACCTGGGGTCCATCAAGTGGTACTTGGCCGCAGAACAGCGGTCCATAAAGTGGTACATCAACGCAATGCATGCTGGTTCTGGGAATCTCGTGCGCACAATGGCCACCTCATGCACGCTCCCCTCGGCACCCAATGGCGCACAGGTCCTCAAGTGGGAGACAAAAGGGGGGAAGGCAAATGAGCGAGGGGTAAGGTCACAAGGGTACACGTCAATAAAGGCAATGCAGGGTGAATTGCGTACGGAGAGCGAAGTGAGAAAAACTCGTCCCTACCGTACGTCACCCCCCCCTGTCACCTACACTACCCTTGCCCTTACCCCATATTTACAAGAATTTACACCTTTACAAATTCGTCACTACGTCTTTTCTTCCCCATCTTTCCCTTCTACACCAAATTCGTCTCCAATCCCTCTACTTCAAAATTTGCCATCACCAATTCATCATCAATCCTCATAAGGAGGGAGAGATGGAATTACGCACAATGTCACACCCACGTCATGATGCGTCTCACAATCCAAAACATTTGCATCAAAAATAATTAAACATGGCATGGTGTGGAGTTCCTGTCACCTCAGGTGAGTGGATGCAGATGGTGCGAGGAGATCCTTCATCCTAACTATCCTCTAAATGATTTTAACACACTTTACACTACCCGGGGTCTTTCCCCGCCAATCCATTGGCCAACTTACACTATGGGTTCTAAAAACCAATTCCCATTGACCAAACTGTGGTGCTTCTCAATTTGGGGTCTCACTCCCCCGATTCATCTCCCGGTGCCCTTGCACAATTTCTGGGCTGTGGCGTGTAGCTCTCCCAGCAGGTCTACCCACCTGCACACCTCCACCACTGTAGTTGCCACCCGAGCTTACCTGCTCCTCACCCTAACCTATCTAACTTGGGAAGGCCCCTCCTGGCTCTGTCACCCCTTGGTGCCCTCTGGCACTGGGCTACCCGGGTCCGTCCTCCGGATCATCGGGCCCCATCCACAACTACCGGCTCCCAGAGCCCACCTGCGGCCTCACCTGGCCGACATCCTCACAGTGGTGGAGTGCCCAAACCAACTACACACACTAACAGGCTACACGCCCAGCCATTTCCACAACACTAATGCACCCATCCAAAGACCATTCTTTCACCCGCACCACAGATGCCAATATCCAACCACAATTTACCTGTACCCTCTACCTAACACTTACACTACCCGCCCCGGGTATCCGTGATGGGGGTCCACTCTTCCCCCATTCACACCTTCGCACCATCCACTCCACTCCACAATTTCCACCATACTCACTCCACGACCATCCATTCCAATACTCCATTTATTCCCCACTACCATTTATTCCACACAACCATTCTCCATACCTGTTGTTGCACACCTGTGCACTCATACCTGGTGCCACCTGCACCCTCCTTTCTTCCTGGACCATTTGGTCATCACAATACACAATCACCACTACTCCCTCATACACTGCTCCATTCACCTGTTCAGTTGCACACCTGTGCAATCACACCTGTTCAATCACACCTGTTCAATCCTCACACACACGGCATCATCTCAGCTAACTACTCCCCTCTGAAACTTGCGCTTCCCAGTCGTCCCTTTAAACTATTGCGCTCCCACGTCATTATCATCCATACTAATCTACCTGCGTCCCCACTACAGGTATCAGTCACTAACTAAACCTTAACGTTACCTCATGTCAATCTCTTCTAGATCCCTACACACAATATCCTAACCCACCCGGGCTAGTTTTCACTGCCATCACCCCATAAACCTAGTGCTCCTTTGCCCCCCCTGTGCTGTGAGGGATGGTGGATTTGCCATCCCACCACATCGGGGAGGTCCTACTATCAATTTCGCTCGTCCAAATCCAACAAATCAAAAATTTGCCAATCATCTGCCAATCATCAAATTTTGCTTTTTTTTCTAATTTCGGGGCCAAAACACTATCCTCATCACCCGTCTACTTATTAGATCCTCTCGGTGCGCCAATTCCCTTCTAAAGCTCGGCTTCGTACAGCCGAGCAATGAACGCGGGTTCTTTTGTGCCAGCGGCTGGATACTTCCCGCATTCGGGGCAGGGACGGGGGCTTACCCGGGCTGAGATCCCACGCACCACCTCGGCGTGGAGCCATCCAATGTCCCGATCTCGACCTGCCGGCACGTCTCAATAAAAAGTGGTCGCCATGACGACCCTTCCTATCGGGCTGCCCGCTCCGCCTAGTGGAGCCCGGACGCGGCCGTTCCAAGCGAGGCACAGCGTGGATCTCGTACGGCGGTCCTTTCGAACCCGCCGTGGCTCGGATCCCCGCTGGTTCTCGCGGCACGCGAAGCCCGGCACGCACCGAGGGCCCGATTCGGCTATAAGTCGCTCTAACCGCTAACCCGGTTACCGTCGATGCCTCACCTGCATGCTTATACGCATACGCTACCCCTTTCTTGCTCATACCTCCAGCTGTTCCCATGCTCCTCGTACCTTTCCTTACACACCTCGGTACACTCATTCCGCTCACCGACTTGGTCACACACCTGACCACCGAACACCTTGGCACACATTCGTCGCTCGCACACCTCACCAACACACCTCTTCGCGCCCCTTCCTCGGGCACCTCCTCTGTGACCATCACAGGTGTGCTCTCACTCGCACACGCAACCACGTGCCTCACGACCAACTCAAGTGTGCATTCCCACACACGCTCTACCATTCCAGGTGTGCATCCTTCCATTCCAGGTGTACATCCTCGCTCACCTGTCACAACCAACTCACGCTCCGTGTCACTCTCACTACTTTCACCTCCATTCTTGACAGCGCACTCACCCTTACTCTCGACAGCACACTCTTTCCTCATGCACCCGTCCGTTACACACCTTTCTTGCGCACACTCTTGCGCACACTCTCCCGTTACATCCTCTGTAACACTCACCACAGGCGTGCATTCTCCCTCACTCTTGACAGCGCCCTCTTTCCCCATGCACCTGTCCGTTACACACCTTTCTCGCACATCCTCTTGCGCACACTCTTTCGTTACTTCCTCCGTAACACTCGCCACACCGCGCTTCCATGTGCTCCCTCGCACACGCGCTACGACTGACTCACTCTCGACAGCACACTCTTTCCTCGGCGCGCACTTTTTCCTCACACACCCCATGGTCGGACATTCTCGCACACCTCTTTTTTCGCACACCTGACCTGTCGCACACTTCACCAATGGCCTTCCACGAACACCCGGATCCAAACCAATCCCCAAGCCGACTGAAGCTTTCCTCACATCATGTACATTTCCGATTATATCGCCACTCACCTTGGCACCTCGTCTCCGCACCTCTTTTGCCACCTGCAAACTTTTTATTTGGTTAGTGAGCATCACATTATGAGTTGAGCACCGACCTTGTACATATTCCATTACCTCCTCCCTTATTTCTCTCTTAGTTTCTGTCCGTCTCTTCTTAATTTCACTCACCTCTTCTTCCACTTCCTCTAATTTTTGCTTCACCTCCTTTATTTCCCAGTGCGTCTCCTCAAGTTCGTCCTCTAAGGCTACCGTGACCGTCTCTATGTGCATCCTCACCTGCTGGTCCTTTGTCTCCATTATCTCTGTCACCTCGTCCACCCTCATTGTCAGTTCCTCACGTACCATCTGACATTGCCTCTGTGTCGCTATCAAGTCATTTTTAATTTCTTTTTGTGTCGCCTATAACCCTCCGAGTACTGCAGTGTTCCTTTGAACCTGCTCCACTAACTCCGTTTGTCCCTCTGTCAGCTGTTCCACCTCCTCCGTCAGGTCCTCTATGCCCCCTTGTAACCTCGCCGTATTATTTCTCACCTCTTTCTCCATACGCTTCTCACCTCGCTTTACCTCCTCGGTCCTCGCGTAGCCCCGAAACCTCCTCACCTACACCTCGTCATATCTCCTCCATCTCTTTTGTAGATGCCACCCTCATCTGTCCCAATTCATCCCTCTGAGCATCCAGTTTACTTTCTACCCCGATTTTTACCTCCTCTATCTGGTTCCCCATTCGTTTGATTTCCCTGGCAGATTGTTCCCCTATTTCCTGCAATTTGTCCTCCATCCTATTTTCTAACCCCATTAACCCATTTTTCACCTCTTTTATCCCGTTGTCTAACCCCTCAAAATTATTGTCTAACTTCCCAAATTTCTTGTCTAACTCCTCAAAATTATTGTCTAACTTCCCAAATTTCTTGTCTAACCCCTCACCGGTACCCCTCGCTTCATCCCTCATTACCCCCATTTGGCCCTCCAATCGCTCACCCTGAGAATCCATCCGGTTCCCCATTACCCCCATTTGGCCCTCCAATCACTCACCCTGTAGGTTGAGGGACGCCTGCATTTGTACCATAAATTGCTCCATGAGGGCCTGCATTTGGGCCATCCCTCCCACTTGTGCAGTGGGTGCGGCCGCCGTAGCCATGTGCGAGGCGCCATTTTGCGCGCCCGCAACCTCGTGCGCAAGGACGCCATTTTGTGCGTCTGATACCCCCTCAACCGCCTCCTCATTGCTCTCCTCCTCCCTTTCTTCCCCTAAGTCCTGGGTTACCCCTAACCCGTCTATCTCCCCCACCGACATCCGATCGCCTTGATTGTCCATGGCGCGATCTCAAAATTCGGGTTTTATAAAACAAAACAATTTCGGCAGCTCGTAATTTTGACCAATTTTTTTTTTCTACACGTTTTAAAAATTTGGTTCGGGCCTCGAATCCCACTCCCAGACACCAATTGTTACGGCCAATAGTACAATTGGTGTCCAAAATTTGGGCTAAATAAATTTAGTCCCAGGTTCGAATCCCAACTCCTGACTACCAATTGTTACAGTTCGCGGTTTAGATGTTATGATGGGCCGAGCGGATGGTCCAACCGCGACTGTTACAGGATCCCCAATTGGCCCGACTCCCCCAACGTTGACCAGATCGCACCACAGATATTCAATCGGGAAACCTCTAAAATGACCTGAAGAGAAGGAAAAGAGAAGAAGACAGAGTACGGAGGAAGAACAGATTTATTATACACACACAAGCAATGGATGGAAGAAGCAGTCACACAGTGAATCGTTAACTTATACTATTCAATTTACTTAACCCCAGGACAACATTCAAGACAGACGACGTTCACACTTACACGGGGGAAATTGCAGGCAGGGATGGCGGAGGTGGGTTGCTGGAGAGGGAGGCAGGGTCAGGTCCCTGCAACCGGCAGGGCTGGAGGTAGCAGCTCTCAATTCTTCGCGTTTTTGGCGGGAAAACCCTCGGTCGCGTCAACGCTGCTGATGCTGTAGACGTCACGTGCTGGCTCGGTCACACCTGCTCCTCTCCTTCTGGTGGAGCCGTCTCCCTCCTCTCAGCGCGTCTCTCCAAAGCTGGTTTCCTCTCCAAGTACCTCTCCTTTTTGGCTTGGAGCGTCTCTCCTCTCACAGCTCACAGCTCAGCTCACAGCTCCTCTCGCATGTCATCTCTTCTCTCATCTCCTGAAGCAGTCCCTTCCAGTCGCTTTTATCACTCGGGGCGGAATCAAGCCGCCGGCTGCGAGGGCACGCCTACCGGGTCGCTAACCGCGGTGCTGGTTGGCTGTTAGGGCTGTCCGATTCCTCCTTTGATCATGACGACGTGCCACGCCTGTGAGTTGGCGGCTCCTACCCCCCTCTTCTCCGAGATGAGCACATGGGCAATGGCGGCTTGCGGGATTGAACACCACTCGCACCGCTTTTGAAAGGAGCTTTGGGAGAGCGGAGATGATTGGGGAAATTGAAAGGGCCTACACTTATTTCGTTTGATACAATGCAAAGTCAATCTAGTGGGAAACACATATTTAGCCTACATGGAATAAGGAAATAAACTATTTAAAAAGATATATCGTGGCCTGTGTGTAAGTTTCATGGAATTAACTAGGAGGACGGCTGCGACCATTATTTACATTACGAGGGTGTTACACACAACAAAACCATACTTTTCACATTCGTTACACTTCCTCCAAAATTGTTACACTCTTCAAAACCGTTACACTTCTCAAATTCGTTACACTGCACCCTCCTTTCTTCAGGTCCGTCCTCGGGCCTACAAAACTTTAACTTAGTGTGACACGTAGGTGTAATTCCCTCTACAATTAACCTGACCCTGAGTGTGACAATCTTAAAACACAAATAAGTATGTCCCCCTATTGCACTGCACCCTGTCTAACAGACTCAAGCCCACAGCTAACCGAATTACGGGATTGTTCTCAAACTATACATTTACGGTGGGGAGCATTATTTACAATGACGTTATTTCTTATTTACAATGCAACCCAGGACCTGTTTTTTTTCTTTCTTTTTTTAGGGAACAAGAAAAAGAAATTCCTGTTGGGAGGGAGGAGACAGCACGCATTGCATCGATGCACCAGTACCAATACCACCAAAGCACCCAAAAGCACCACAAGCACCACAAAGCACCAACAGCACCACTCGGTGCACAGTCACCATGGTTCATAATAAACACAACAAAACAACTGGTGGTGGTCTTCTCTTTCTCTGCTGGGCCGATGTTCTTCCCGACGTCTTCTGGCTTCATGCGGCCTACTTGGAAATATAAAAAGCACAAACCGTGTCCATTTTTATTTAGGGCAACAGGGGCCAACTAAGGGTGGTCCACCTGTTTGGCATAGGTGCCACCTTACCGAGGTCCGCAAGCAAGATTCCCTGGCCACTATGGCCGGTCTCCAACAGAGGTGCCCTGCCCCAGAACCTGGGGTCCATCAAGTGGTACTTGGCCGCAGAACAGCGGTCCATAAAGTGGTACATCAACGCAATGCATGCTGGTTCTGGGAATCTCGTGCGCACAATGGCCACCTCATGCACGCTCCCCTCGGCACCCAATGGCGCACAGGTCCTCAAGTGGGAGACAAAAGGGGGGAAGGCAAATGAGCGAGGGGTAAGGTCACAAGGGTACACGTCAATAAAGGCAATGCAGGGTGAATTGCGTACGGAGAGCGAAGTGAGAAAAACTCGTCCCTACCGTACGTCACCCCCCCCTGTCACCTACACTACCCTTGCCCTTACCCCATATTTACAAGAATTTACACCTTTACAAATTCGTCACTACGTCTTTTCTTCCCCATCTTTCCCTTCTACACCAAATTCGTCTCCAATCCCTCTACTTCAAAATTTGCCATCACCAATTCATCATCAATCCTCATAAGGAGGGAGAGATGGAATTACGCACAATGTTGAATTACCCACGTCATGATGCGTCTCACAATCCAAAACATTTGCATCAAAAATAATTAAACATGGCATGGTGTGGAGTTCCTGTCACCTCAGGTGAGTGGATGCAGATGGTGCGAGGAGATCCTTCATCCTAACTATCCTCTAAATGATTTTAACACACTTTACACTACCCGGGGTCTTTCCCCGCCAATCCATTGGCCAACTTACACTATGGGTTCTAAAAACCAATTCCCATTGACCAAACTGTGGTGCTTCTCAATTTGGGGTCTCACTCCCCCGATTCATCTCCCGGTGCCCTTGCACAATTTCTGGGCTGTGGCGTGTAGCTCTCCCAGCAGGTCTACCCACCTGCACACCTCCACCACTGTAGTTGCCACCCGAGCTTACCTGCTCCTCACCCTAACCTATCTAACTTGGGAAGGCCCCTCCTGGCTCTGTCACCCCTTGGTGCCCTCTGGCACTGGGCTACCCGGGTCCGTCCTCCGGATCATCGGGCCCCATCCACAACTACCGGCTCCCAGAGCCCACCTGCGGCCTCACCTGGCCGACATCCTCACAGTGGTGGAGTGCCCAAACCAACTACACACACTAACAGGCTACACGCCCAGCCATTTCCACAACACTAATGCACCCATCCAAAGACCATTCTTTCACCCGCACCACAGATGCCAATATCCAACCACAATTTACCTGTACCCTCTACCTAACACTTACACTACCCGCCCCGGGTATCCGTGATGGGGGTCCACTCTTCCCCCATTCACACCTTCGCACCATCCACTCCACTCCACAATTTCCACCATACTCACTCCACGACCATCCATTCCAATACTCCATTTATTCCCCACTACCATTTATTCCACACAACCATTCTCCATACCTGTTGTTGCACACCTGTGCACTCATACCTGGTGCCACCTGCACCCTCCTTTCTTCCTGGACCATTTGGTCATCACAATACACAATCACCACTACTCCCTCATACACTGCTCCATTCACCTGTTCAGTTGCACACCTGTGCAATCACACCTGTTCAATCACACCTGTTCAATCCTCACACACACGGCATCATCTCAGCTAACTACTCCCCTCTGAAACTTGCGCTTCCCAGTCGTCCCTTTAAACTATTGCGCTCCCACGTCATTATCATCCATACTAATCTACCTGCGTCCCCACTACAGGTATCAGTCACTAACTAAACCTTAACGTTACCTCATGTCAATCTCTTCTAGATCCCTACACACAATATCCTAACCCACCCGGGCTAGTTTTCACTGCCATCACCCCATAAACCTAGTGCTCCTTTGCCCCCCCTGTGCTGTGAGGGATGGTGGATTTGCCATCCCACCACATCGGGGAGGTCCTACTATCAATTTCGCTCGTCCAAATCCAACAAATCAAAAATTTGCCAATCATCTGCCAATCATCAAATTTTGCTTTTTTTTCTAATTTCGGGGCCAAAACACTATCCTCATCACCCGTCTACTTATTAGATCCTCTCGGTGCGCCAATTCCCTTCTAAAGCTCGGCTTCGTACAGCCGAGCAATGAACGCGGGTTCTTTTGTGCCAGCGGCTGGATACTTCCCGCATTCGGGGCAGGGACGGGGGCTTACCCGGGCTGAGATCCCACGCACCACCTCGGCGTGGAGCCATCCAATGTCCCGATCTCGACCTGCCGGCACGTCTCAATAAAAAGTGGTCGCCATGACGACCCTTCCTATCGGGCTGCCCGCTCCGCCTAGTGGAGCCCGGACGCGGCCGTTCCAAGCGAGGCACAGCGTGGATCTCGTACGGCGGTCCTTTCGAACCCGCCGTGGCTCGGATCCCCGCTGGTTCTCGCGGCACGCGAAGCCCGGCACGCACCGAGGGCCCGATTCGGCTATAAGTCGCTCTAACCGCTAACCCGGTTACCGTCGATGCCTCACCTGCATGCTTATACGCATACGCTACCCCTTTCTTGCTCATACCTCCAGCTGTTCCCATGCTCCTCGTACCTTTCCTTACACACCTCGGTACACTCATTCCGCTCACCGACTTGGTCACACACCTGACCACCGAACACCTTGGCACACATTCGTCGCTCGCACACCTCACCAACACACCTCTTCGCGCCCCTTCCTCGGGCACCTCCTCTGTGACCATCACAGGTGTGCTCTCACTCGCACACGCAACCACGTGCCTCACGACCAACTCAAGTGTGCATTCCCACACACGCTCTACCATTCCAGCTGTGCATCCTTCCATTCCAGGTGTACATCCTCGCTCACCTGTCACAACCAACTCACGCTCCGTGTCACTCTCACTACTTTCACCTCCATTCTTGACAGCGCACTCACCCTTACTCTCGACAGCACACTCTTTCCTCATGCACCCGTCCGTTACACACCTTTCTTGCGCACACTCTTGCGCACACTCTCCCGTTACATCCTCTGTAACACTCACCACAGGCGTGCATTCTCCCTCACTCTTGACAGCGCCCTCTTTCCCCATGCACCTGTCCGTTACACACCTTTCTCGCACATCCTCTTGCGCACACTCTTTCGTTACTTCCTCCGTAACACTCGCCACACCGCGCTTCCATGTGCTCCCTCGCACACGCGCTACGACTGACTCACTCTCGACAGCACACTCTTTCCTCGGCGCGCACTTTTTCCTCACACACCCCATGGTCGGACATTCTCGCACACCTCTTTTTTCGCACACCTGACCTGTCGCACACTTCACCAATGGCCTTCCACGAACACCCGGATCCAAACCAATCCCCAAGCCGACTGAAGCTTTCCTCACATCATGTACATTTCCGATTATATCGCCACTCACCTTGGCACCTCGTCTCCGCACCTCTTTTGCCACCTGCAAACTTTTTATTTGGTTAGTGAGCATCACATTATGAGTTGAGCACCGACCTTGTACATATTCCATTACCTCCTCCCTTATTTCTCTCTTAGTTTCTGTCCGTCTCTTCTTAATTTCACTCACCTCTTCTTCCACTTCCTCTAATTTTTGCTTCACCTCCTTTATTTCCCAGTGCGTCTCCTCAAGTTCGTCCTCTAAGGCTACCGTGACCGTCTCTATGTGCATCCTCACCTGCTGGTCCTTTGTCTCCATTATCTCTGTCACCTCGTCCACCCTCATTGTCAGTTCCTCACGTACCATCTGACATTGCCTCTGTGTCGCTATCAAGTCATTTTTAATTTCTTTTTGTGTCGCCTATAACCCTCCGAGTACTGCAGTGTTCCTTTGAACCTGCTCCACTAACTCCGTTTGTCCCTCTGTCAGCTGTTCCACCTCCTCCGTCAGGTCCTCTATGCCCCCTTGTAACCTCGCCGTATTATTTCTCACCTCTTTCTCCATACGCTTCTCACCTCGCTTTACCTCCTCGCGTAGCCCCGAAACCTCCTCACCTACACCTCGTCATATCTCCTCCATCTCTTTTGTAGATGCCACCCTCATCTGTCCCAATTCATCCCTCTGAGCATCCAGTTTACTTTCTACCCCGATTTTTACCTCCTCTATCTGGTTCCCCATTCGTTTGATTTCCCTGGCAGATTGTTCCCCTATTTCCTGCAATTTGTCCTCCATCCTATTTTCTAACCCCATTAACCCATTTTTCACCTCTTTTATCCCGTTGTCTAACCCCTCAAAATTATTGTCTAACTTCCCAAATTTCTTGTCTAACTCCTCAAAATTATTGTCTAACTTCCCAAATTTCTTGTCTAACCCCTCACCGGTACCCCTCGCTTCATCCCTCATTACCCCCATTTGGCCCTCCAATCGCTCACCCTGAGAATCCATCCGGTTCCCCATTACCCCCATTTGGCCCTCCAATCACTCACCCTGTAGGTTGAGGGACGCCTGCATTTGTACCATAAATTGCTCCATGAGGGCCTGCATTTGGGCCATCCCTCCCACTTGTGCAGTGGGTGCGGCCGCCGTAGCCATGTGCGAGGCGCCATTTTGCGCGCCCGCAACCTCGTGCGCGAGGACGCCATTTTGTGCGTCTGATACCCCCTCAACCGCCTCCTCATTGCTCTCCTCCTCCCTTTCTTCCCCTAAGTCCTGGGTTACCCCTAACCCGTCTATCTCCCCCACCGACATCCGATCGCCTTGATTGTCCATGGCGCGATCTCAAAATTCGGGTTTTATAAAACAAAACAATTTCGGCAGCTCGTAATTTTGACCAATTTTTTTTTTCTACACGTTTTAAAAATTTGGTTCGGGCCTCGAATCCCACTCCCAGACACCAATTGTTACGGCCAATAGTACAATTGGTGTCCAAAATTTGGGCTAAATAAATTTAGTCCCAGGTTCGAATCCCAACTCCTGACTACCAATTGTTACAGTTCGCGGTTTAGATGTTATGATGGGCCGAGCGGATGGTCCAACCGCGACTGTTACAGGATCCCCAATTGGCCCGACTCCCCCAACGTTGACCAGATCGCACCACAGATATTCAATCGGGAAACCTCTAAAATGACCTGAAGAGAAGGAAAAGAGAAGAAGACAGAGTACGGAGGAAGAACAGATTTATTATACACACACAAGCAATGGATGGAAGAAGCAGTCACACAGTGAATCGTTAACTTATACTATTCAATTTACTTAACCCCAGGACAACATTCAAGACAGACGACGTTCACACTTACACGGGGGAAATTGCAGGCAGGGATGGCGGAGGTGGGTTGCTGGAGAGGGAGGCAGGGTCAGGTCCCTGCAACCGGCAGGGCTGGAGGTAGCAGCTCTCAATTCTTCGCGTTTTTGGCGGGAAAACCCTCGGTCGCGTCAACGCTGCTGATGCTGTAGACGTCACGTGCTGGCTCGGTCACACCTGCTCCTCTCCTTCTGGTGGAGCCGTCTCCCTCCTCTCAGCGCGTCTCTCCAAAGCTGGTTTCCTCTCCAAGTACCTCTCCTTTTTGGCTTGGAGCGTCTCTCCTCTCACAGCTCACAGCTCAGCTCACAGCTCCTCTCGCATGTCATCTCTTCTCTCATCTCCTGAAGCAGTCCCTTCCAGTCGCTTTTATCACTCGGGGCGGAATCAAGCCGCCGGCTGCGAGGGCACGCCTACCGGGTCGCTAACCGCGGTGCTGGTTGGCTGTTAGGGCTGTCCGATTCCTCCTTTGATCATGACGACGTGCTACGCCTGTGAGTTGGCGGCTCCTACCCCCCTCTTCTCCGAGATGAGCACATGGGCAATGGCGGCTTGCGGGATTGAACACCACTCGCACCGCTTTTGAAAGGAACTTTGGGAGAGCGGAGATGATTGGGGAAATTGAAAGGGCCTACGCTTATTTCGTTTGATACAATGCAAAGTCAATCTAGTGGGAAACACATATTTAGCCTACATGGAATAAGGAAATAAACTATTTAAAAAGATATATCGTGGCCTGTGTGTAAGTTTCATGGAATTAACTAGGAGGACGGCTGCGACCATTATTTACATTACGAGGGTGTTAAACACAACAAAACCATACTTTTCACATTCGTTACACTTCCTCCAAAATTGTTACACTCTTCAAAACCGTTACACTTCTCAAATTCGTTACACTGCACCCTCCTTTCTTCAGGTCCGTGCTCGGGCCTACAAAACTTTAACTTAGTGTGACACGTAGGTGTAATTCCCTCTACAATTAACCTGACCCTGAGTGTGACAATCTTAAAACACAAATAAGTGTGTTCACCCCCAGCTCTCTCTGTGCTCTGTCCCCCAAATATTCCTACAGGTCGCACAAGATCTGCCAGCAACCCTCTGATGGTTAAACTGCCGAAATCTCGGCTCTCCGCTCACCTTCACTCTTTCATTCCTCTTTTCTCCCGCCTCTGGAACAAACTCCCTCACTCCCTTCAATCCCACTCCTCCCTCCAGGTCTTTAAAACAGCTGTTCACCACCATCTCTTATCTTCCCCCATCCAAAACCTTGATCTTTTCTACCCCCGCTAATTCACCCCAGATCCACCTTGTTTGAAATTCCAACTTCTTTCCTGGAAGTCCTGGCAGTGTCCATATATTTTATACCTCTCCCACTGCCCCCTTCCCACGCCCCCCCCCCCAAAGCCCTCGCCCTCTCTCAGATCTCTCGATGTCTCCATGTCTCTCGGTCCCTGCTCTCAAATGTTGTGTTTGTGTTCTTCCCCCTCTCTCCCCATCTTGTCTACCGCTCCCTATGTTATATGTTTTATGTGTCGGTTTGTCTTTCTGTGTGATTAATGTTCGCTCTTTCACGAGCCTCGATATTGTATACAAAAAAAAAAAAAAAAAAAAAAAAAAAAAAAAAAAAAAAAAAAAAAAAAAAAAAAAAAAAAAAAAAAAAAAAAGTATGTCCCCCTATTGCACTGCACCCTGTCTAACAGACTCAAGCCCACAGCTAACCGAATTACGGGATTGTTCTCAAACTATACATTTACGGTGGGGAGCATTATTTACAATGACGTTATTTCTTATTTACAATGCAACCCAGGACCTGTTTTTTTTCTTTCTTTTTTTAGGGAACAAGAAAAAGAAATTCCTGTTGGGAGGGAGGAGACAGCACGCATTGCATCGATGCACCAGTACCAATACCACCAAAGCACCCAAAAGCACCACAAGCACCACAAAGCACCAACAGCACCACTCGGTGCACAGTCACCATGGTTCATAATAAACACAACAAAACAACTGGTGGTGGTCTTCTCTTTCTCTGCTGGGCCGATGTTCTTCCCGACGTCTTCTGGCTTCATGCGGCCTACTTGGAAATATAAAAAGCACAAACCGTGTCCATTTTTATTTAGGGCAACAGGGGCCAACTAAGGGTGGTCCACCTGTTTGGCATAGGTGCCACCTTACCGAGGTCCGCAAGCAAGATTCCCTGGCCACTATGGCCGGTCTCCAACAGAGGTGCCCTGCCCCAGAACCTGGGGTCCATCAAGTGGTACTTGGCCGCAGAACAGCGGTCCATAAAGTGGTACATCAACGCAATGCATGCTGGTTCTGGGAATCTCGTGCGCACAATGGCCTCCTCATGCACGCTCCCCTCGGCACCCAATGGCGCACAGGTCCTCAAGTGGGAGACAAAAGGGGGGAAGGCAAATGAGCGAGGGGTAAGGTCACAAGGGTACACGTCAATAAAGGCAATGCAGGGTGAATTGCGTACGGAGAGCGAAGTGAGAAAAACTCGTCCCTACCGTACGTCACCCCCCCCTGTCACCTACACTACCCTTGCCCTTACCCCATATTTACAAGAATTTACACCTTTACAAATTCGTCACTACGTCTTTTCTTCCCCATCTTTCCCTTCTACACCAAATTCGTCTCCAATCCCTCTACTTCAAAATTTGCCATCACCAATTCATCATCAATCCTCATAAGGAGGGAGAGATGGAATTACGCACAATGTCACACCCACGTCATGATGCGTCTCACAATCCAAAACATTTGCATCAAAAATAATTAAACATGGCATGGTGTGGAGTTCCTGTCACCTCAGGTGAGTGGATGCAGATGGTGCGAGGAGATCCTTCATCCTAACTATCCTCTAAATGATTTTAACACACTTTACACTACCCGGGGTCTTTCCCCGCCAATCCATTGGCCAACTTACACTATGGGTTCTAAAAACCAATTCCCATTGACCAAACTGTGGTGCTTCTCAATTTGGGGTCTCACTCCCCCGATTCATCTCCCGGTGCCCTTGCACAATTTCTGGGCTGTGGCGTGTAGCTCTCCCAGCAGGTCTACCCACCTGCACACCTCCACCACTGTAGTTGCCACCCGAGCTTACCTGCTCCTCACCCTAACCTATCTAACTTGGGAAGGCCCCTCCTGGCTCTGTCACCCCTTGGTGCCCTCTGGCACTGGGCTACCCGGGTCCGTCCTCCGGATCATCGGGCCCCATCCACAACTACCGGCTCCCAGAGCCCACCTGCGGCCTCACCTGGCCGACATCCTCACAGTGGTGGAGTGCCCAAACCAACTACACACACTAACAGGCTACACGCCCAGCCATTTCCACAACACTAATGCACCCATCCAAAGACCATTCTTTCACCCGCACCACAGATGCCAATATCCAACCACAATTTACCTGTACCCTCTACCTAACACTTACACTACCCGCCCCGGGTATCCGTGATGGGGGTCCACTCTTCCCCCATTCACACCTTCGCACCATCCACTCCACTCCACAATTTCCACCATACTCACTCCACGACCATCCATTCCAATACTCCATTTATTCCCCACTACCATTTATTCCACACAACCATTCTCCATACCTGTTGTTGCACACCTGTGCACTCATACCTGGTGCCACCTGCACCCTCCTTTCTTCCTGGACCATTTGGTCATCACAATACACAATCACCACTACTCCCTCATACACTGCTCCATTCACCTGTTCAGTTGCACACCTGTGCAATCACACCTGTTCAATCACACCTGTTCAATCCTCACACACACGGCATCATCTCAGCTAACTACTCCCCTCTGAAACTTGCGCTTCCCAGTCGTCCCTTTAAACTATTGCGCTCCCACGTCATTATCATCCATACTAATCTACCTGCGTCCCCACTACAGGTATCAGTCACTAACTAAACCTTAACGTTACCTCATGTCAATCTCTTCTAGATCCCTACACACAATATCCTAACCCACCCGGGCTAGTTTTCACTGCCATCACCCCATAAACCTAGTGCTCCTTTGCCCCCCCTGTGCTGTGAGGGATGGTGGATTTGCCATCCCACCACATCGGGGAGGTCCTACTATCAATTTCGCTCGTCCAAATCCAACAAATCAAAAATTTGCCAATCATCTGCCAATCATCAAATTTTGCTTTTTTTCCTAATTTCGGGGCCAAAACACTATCCTCATCACCCGTCTACTTATTAGATCCTCTCGGTGCGCCAATTCCCTTCTAAAGCTCGGCTTCGTACAGCCGAGCAATGAACGCGGGTTCTTTTGTGCCAGCGGCTGGATACTTCCCGCATTCGGGGCAGGGACGGGGGCTTACCCGGGCTGAGATCCCACGCACCACCTCGGCGTGGAGCCATCCAATGTCCCGATCTCGACCTGCCGGCACGTCTCAATAAAAAGTGGTCGCCATGACGACCCTTCCTATCGGGCTGCCCGCTCCGCCTAGTGGAGCCCGGACGCGGCCGTTCCAAGCGAGGCACAGCGTGGATCTCGTACGGCGGTCCTTTCGAACCCGCCGTGGCTCGGATCCCCGCTGGTTCTCGCGGCACGCGAAGCCCGGCACGCACCGAGGGCCCGATTCGGCTATAAGTCGCTCTAACCGCTAACCCGGTTACCGTCGATGCCTCACCTGCATGCTTATACGCATACGCTACCCCTTTCTTGCTCATACCTCCAGCTGTTCCCATGCTCCTCGTACCTTTCCTTACACACCTCGGTACACTCATTCCGCTCACCGACTTGGTCACACACCTGACCACCGAACACCTTGGCACACATTCGTCGCTCGCACACCTCACCAACACACCTCTTCGCGCCCCTTCCTCGGGCACCTCCTCTGTGACCATCACAGGTGTGCTCTCACTCGCACACGCAACCACGTGCCTCACGACCAACTCAAGTGTGCATTCCCACACACGCTCTACCATTCCAGGTGTGCATCCTTCCATTCCAGGTGTACATCCTCGCTCACCTGTCACAACCAACTCACGCTCCGTGTCACTCTCACTACTTTCACCTCCATTCTTGACAGCGCACTCACCCTTACTCTCGACAGCACACTCTTTCCTCATGCACCCGTCCGTTACACACCTTTCTTGCGCACACTCTTGCGCACACTCTCCCGTTACATCCTCTGTAACACTCACCACAGGCGTGCATTCTCCCTCACTCTTGACAGCGCCCTCTTTCCCCATGCACCTGTCCGTTACACACCTTTCTCGCACATCCTCTTGCGCACACTCTTTCGTTACTTCCTCCGTAACACTCGCCACACCGCGCTTCCATGTGCTCCCTCGCACACGCGCTACGACTGACTCACTCTCGACAGCACACTCTTTCCTCGGCGCGCACTTTTTCCTCACACACCCCATGGTCGGACATTCTCGCACACCTCTTTTTTCGCACACCTGACCTGTCGCACACTTCACCAATGGCCTTCCACGAACACCCGGATCCAAACCAATCCCCAAGCCGACTGAAGCTTTCCTCACATCATGTACATTTCCGATTATATCGCCACTCACCTTGGCACCTCGTCTCCGCACCTCTTTTGCCACCTGCAAACTTTTTATTTGGTTAGTGAGCATCACATTATGAGTTGAGCACCGACCTTGTACATATTCCATTACCTCCTCCCTTATTTCTCTCTTAGTTTCTGTCCGTCTCTTCTTAATTTCACTCACCTCTTCTTCCACTTCCTCTAATTTTTGCTTCACCTCCTTTATTTCCCAGTGCGTCTCCTCAAGTTCGTCCTCTAAGGCTACCGTGACCGTCTCTATGTGCATCCTCACCTGCCGGTCCTTTGTCTCCATTATCTCTGTCACCTCGTCCACCCTCATTGTCAGTTCCTCACGTACCATCTGACATTGCCTCTGTGTCGCTATCAAGTCATTTTTAATTTCTTTTTGTGTCGCCTTTAACCCTCCGAGTACTGCAGTGTTCCTTTGAACCTGCTCCACTAACTCCGTTTGTCCCTCTGTCAGCTGTTCCACCTCCTCCGTCAGGTCCTCTATGCCCCCTTGTAACCTCGCCGTATTATTTCTCACCTCTTTCTCCATACGCTTCTCACCTCGCTTTACCTCCTCGCGTAGCCCCGAAACCTCCTCACCTACACCTCGTCATATCTCCTCCATCTCTTTTGTAGATGCCACCCTCATCTGTCCCAATTCATCCCTCTGAGCATCCAGTTTACTTTCTACCCCGATTTTTACCTCCTCTATCTGGTTCCCCATTCGTTTGATTTCCCTGGCAGATTGTTCCCCTATTTCCTGCAATTTGTCCTCCATCCTATTTTCTAACCCCATTAACCCATTTTTCACCTCTTTTATCCCGTTGTCTAACCCCTCAAAATTATTGTCTAACTTCCCAAATTTCTTGTCTAACTCCTCAAAATTATTGTCTAACTTCCCAAATTTCTTGTCTAACCCCTCACCGGTACCCCTCGCTTCATCCCTCATTACCCCCATTTGGCCCTCCAATCGCTCACCCTGAGCATCCATCCGGTTCCCCATTACCCCCATTTGGCCCTCCAATCACTCACCCTGTAGGTTGAGGGACGCCTGCATTTGTACCATAAATTGCTCCATGAGGGCCTGCATTTGGGCCATCCCTCCCACTTGTGCAGTGGGTGCGGCCGCCGTAGCCATGTGCGAGGCGCCATTTTGCGCGCCCGCAACCTCGTGCGCGAGGACGCCATTTTGTGCGTCTGATACCCCCTCAACCGCCTCCTCATTGCTCTCCTCCTCCCTTTCTTCCCCTAAGTCCTGGGTTACCCCTAACCCGTCTATCTCCCCCACCGACATCCGATCGCCTTGATTGTCCATGGCGCGATCTCAAAATTCGGGTTTTATAAAACAAAACAATTTCGGCAGCTCGTAATTTTGACCAATTTTTTTTTTCTACACGTTTTAAAAATTTGGTTCGGGCCTCGAATCCCACTCCCAGACACCAATTGTTACGGCCAATAGTACAATTGGTGTCCAAAATTTGGGCTAAATAAATTTAGTCCCAGGTTCGAATCCCAACTCCTGACTACCAATTGTTACAGTTCGCGGTTTAGATGTTATGATGGGCCGAGCGGATGGTCCAACCGCGACTGTTACAGGATCCCCAATTGGCCCGACTCCCCCAACGTTGACCAGATCGCACCACAGATATTCAATCGGGAAACCTCTAAAACGACCGGAAGAGAAGGAAAAGAGAAGAAGACAGAGTACGGAGGAAGAACAGATTTATTATACACACACAAGCAATGGATGGAAGAAGCAGTCACACAGTGAATCGTTAACTTATACTATTCAATTTACTTAACCCCAGGACAACATTCAAGACAGACGACGTTCACACTTACACGGGGGAAATTGCAGGCAGGGATGGCGGAGGTGGGTTGCTGGAGAGGGAGGCAGGGTCAGGTCCCTGCAACCGGCAGGGCTGGAGGTAGCAGCTCTCAATTCTTCGCGTTTTTGGCGGGAAAACCCTCGGTCGCGTCAACGCTGCTGATGCTGTAGACGTCACGTGCTGGCTCGGTCACACCTGCTCCTCTCCTTCTGGTGGAGCCGTCTCCCTCCTCTCAGCGCGTCTCTCCAAAGCTGGTTTCCTCTCCAAGTACCTCTCCTTTTTGGCTTGGAGCGTCTCTCCTCTCACAGCTCACAGCTCAGCTCACAGCTCCTCTCGCATGTCATCTCTTCTCTCATCTCCTGAAGCAGTCCCTTCCAGTCGCTTTTATCACTCGGGGCGGAATCAAGCCGCCGGCTGCGAGGGCACGCCTACCGGGTCGCTAACCGCGGTGCTGGTTGGCTGTTAGGGCTGTCCGATTCCTCCTTTGATCATGACGACGTGCCACGCCTGTGAGTTGGCGGCTCCTACCCCCCTCTTCTCCGAGATGAGCACATGGGCAATGGCGGCTTGCGGGATTGAACACCACTCGCACCGCTTTTGAAAGGAACTTTGGGAGAGCGGAGATGATTGGGGAAATTGAAAGGGCCTACGCTTATTTCGTTTGATACAATGCAAAGTCAATCTAGTGGGAAACACATATTTAGCCTACATGGAATAAGGAAATAAACTATTTAAAAAGATATATCGTGGCCTGTGTGTAAGTTTCATGGAATTAACTAGGAGGACGGCTGCGACCATTATTTACATTACGAGGGTGTTACACACAACAAAACCATACTTTTCACATTCGTTACACTTCCTCCAAAATTGTTACACTCTTCAAAACCGTTACACTTCTCAAATTCGTTACAATATTATCATATATTGTTCTGCCAGGGACAGCATATGACTGGTCAGAGACCATTAATTTTGTCAACACAGGTTCCAGACAATTTGACAACACTTTTGCCATTATTTTGTAGTCCACGCATAACAGAGACACCGGACGATAGTTCTTCATGTCTCCCAAGTCTCCCTCCTTAGGAATCAAAGCCAATGTTGCTCGATGTCAAGACTGTGGCATTTGGCCTGCATCACATGCTTCCTGGGCTATGCTTAGGTAGTCATGTCCAATCAGATCCCAGACTTTTTTTGTAGAACTCGCAAGATAGGCCATCAATTCCAGGGGACTTATCTACCGACAGACTGTAGAGCAGTCATAAATTCCTCCAGAGTCAAAAGAGCCTCTAGTCGTTCTCAATCCTCTGGAGCAGCCACTGGGAAGCTATTCCACAAAGTGCCACAAGCATTAGCATCCACACTTTTCCCCAAGTACAACTGCATATAGTCTTAGGACTTAGATCGACCCTTGCGTTTTTTCAAAGCTTTAATATAGCTCAGGGAGTATTCCTCTTCGAATAGTAGCTGCAACCGTGAGCACACATATGCTCCCCGGGCCTTCATACTGCTACACGCTTTCAGGGTGTTCTCTTTTTTCTTCATATCTTTGCAATTCAGCAGGGGTAAGTGTTGTCAGACGACACTCGAGACGCAACAGCTCCTATTCTAGCCTCCTTATCTCCATCCCAAATATTTTGCTCATTCCGTATGAGTACTCCTGGCACAACAATTTCAGCCGCACCTTCCCCACATCCCACCAGAGTCCAAGCGAGCAGAAATATCCTTTTCTGTTTCTCCACGCCTGCCAAAAGTTGTGAAATACTGAAAGAAAACCTTCATCGTGAACCAATGCATTGTTGAAGTGCCAGAGACCAGTACCGCGCCTTGTCTCAGTAAGAGAAACCCTTATCCAGACCAGATTATGATCCATAAAATGTGCGAATTTGATACTGCAGTCACTGATATTCCTGCACCAACGATAAGACAGATAGATTCTGTCTAGTCGGCATTGCGAGATATGGCCACCCCTGATGCTAGTGTATGTAAATGACCTGTTTGTTTGGTGCTGTGCATGCCAAATGTCTCTCAGGTTTAACTGCATTATTGTTTCTCGTAAAGCTTTAGCAGAAGAACCATGCTGCTCTTAACCCACATGATCGAGTGAGGAATTGAGGGTGCAGTTAAAGTCACCTCCAATAATTACGAATTCTTCGTCAGGTAAGGTCAGCATAAATCTTCATGTTGTCAAAGAAACGCACTCTCCCAGCTCCAACACATGGCGCATAAACGTTCACAAGGTGAATAATAACAACCTCAAACCGTATTTTCACATGCAACAAACGGCCGAAACTGACCTCATTTATCAGAAGTGTATCGGCCTTTAAGGAGGATGAAAAGAGTATAGCCAACCCACACGACGTATCTGTTAAGTGACTAAAATACGCCGAACCTTGCCATCGACTTCTCCATCTGAAAGCATCAACCTGAGTTGTGTGGGTCTCTTGTAGAAACGCCACTCCAAGTTTCTCCTTCAAACAGAGGGACAATACTTGATGCACCCGAAATGCATCTTTACATCCGTTGACGTTCAATGATCAAAGACGAAAACCTATTGCGGTCATTCGGTAAATCAGAATTCTTTGTTTTCACAAAGTAGAATAAATAGCACCGCAAAGTGGGCGTAACCCCTCAGCCCATGCATGATGAAAGGAAGCCGTGGCGGCCATATTGAAAATCGCGGAGTGCCCATTTTTGTAAGGCACCTTCCTCGACTCAACGCCAACACACATTGCAAACATGGATTTAATCGGACAAGCCGTTCTGCTCGAAATTTACGGAAACCAATTTCAACATGGCTGCCATGGCGGCCATATTGAAAATCGCAGCGCGCCAATTTTCGAAAGGAACCTTCCTCTACTCAACCCCAAAACACACTGCAAACATGGATTTAATCGGACAAGCCGTTCTGCTCGAAATTGACGGAAACCAATTTCAAGATGGCTACCGTGGCGGCCATATTGAAAATCGCAGTGCACCAATTTTCGAAAGGAACCTTCCTCTACTCAACCCCAATACACACTGCAAAAATGGATTTAATTGGACAAGCCATTGTCATTGAAATTGACGGAAACCAATTTCAAGATGTCTGACGTGACGGCCATATTGAAAATCGCAGCGCACCCATTTTCGAAAGGAACCTTCCTCTACTCAACCCCAAAGCACACTGCAAAAATGGATTTAATCGGACAAGCCGTTCTCCTTGAAATTGACGGAAACCAAAAGTTGACGGATGCCCGGACGCCCGCCCGCCCGGACGACATCCCTGACGACAATACCCCTTAGCCCATTGGGCTGAGGGGTGAAAACCCAACCTAAGTCATTTCATTCTTAGACCAATAGATCAACAGTTGTGAAAGAAACTTCTTGACTCGGACTTGTTCAGCTGAGCCTAAAGCCTTACTTTTGTGTCCTTCTCTTCTCAGTACATCTGGAGAATGTACGAGTAAATTGTAGTATTTCCACCTTTTTAAGGCAGTTTCAACTTTCTTCCTACTATGTAAACTTTTTTCAAGGAATTCTAAAATTTCATTGCCAGGAATTCAAGAAAGATGCCCTGACGGCAGTTCCGACACAAATGTCATCACCACTCCTTGATCTTCCCAGTCCCCAATGCTCTCCTCATCGTCACTGTCTGGGATCTCATGGTCTCTCCCCTTTGTTTTGTTTTCTCTGGGTGCCTCACCCTCTACCTCATCGTTACTTAAAACAGGCTTGGCAGCGGCTTCTGGCAACACAGATGAACCTTCCTCCGGTATTACTGGTGCAGATATTGCCGCTCCACTAGACAAAGCTGTAGGAATTGAGGATGCTACTTCCAAGGGAACGAGGAGTTCATCCATTTGAGGTGTTTTCCGTGAAGCATGCCTGTCGACTTCCCTCTCTGCGCATCTTGTGGAGACAGAGGAAGTACTCAACACCTCAATCCATACAGGCACGACCTCAGCTGCTTGTATGATTGGTTCTTTTAGTATCCTTTCTTCAACAGAAATGGACTCCACAGTTTCATTTGAGCATTTGGGGGTGTCTTTTCTTTGAGGAACTTCCACTGTGGATGTAGTTTCAATTGGCTTATTGTGAAGCTTCTTTGCAGCTGTTGTTGGTGCAGCGGGATGTACCATCTTTACTACAGACCTCACAGTCTTCTTTAACTCTGCCAAGTCAGGAGATGTCACCGGGTCTGTCGTCATTACCGCACTGGGTTTAGTTATAGATATTTTGCTTGTCTGTTCACTCTTTGGCAGATCATTAGCTGCACTTGGCAGCCAATCACCTTCATGATCTGGTACTTGAGGATTTGGACTGGATTCATGAGTACCTATTTCTTCTTCCATTTGTTCAGGTTCGGTGACGATCTCTATTTTTTTCAGAGCACCCGACTTTGTTGATCATTTTGCCATGTCCTCATCAGTTGTATCTTCAGAAGTATCAACATGATCACCATTCCCCTCATCTTCTGGCTCCGATTTTCTCTTCTGTGCTCTTTCCCTAACTTTACAATTGGTCTATGTCTGAGGGTAAGCTAGGGCCTGGACACAGCACAGAAACCTCTGAAGTACTACTTTCCTGTTGCTTCGACTCTTCTGGACATCGAGGAGCAGGTACTTCCTGGAGTGGTACTCTCATTTCCCTTTTGCTGTTCAAGGCTCCGAGGAGCAGACACTTTCTTTGAGACAGTGGGTCAGTCTGCTCTCAAGTGATCCTTTGCCTTACAAATATGACAAGAAGGCTCATTAGTCATATAAAATACCTTATAATTCTTGCCTTCAAACGGAATGACAAAGGATCCCTCCATTTCCGTGTCATTATACAGTTCAATGGAAACTTGTCTTTTAAAAGACAAGATATGACGTATTGCAGGCTCACAAAATCCAAGAGGCACAGGCCTAATGTGTGATCTGAGCACCCCCAATCGCTCCAAGAATGGCACAGCCACATGATCAGCAATAAAGGGAGGCATGTTAGAGAGTATGATCGGTGCTCCAAGGTTCTAAAGTGTTTCTACTTGGACAAACAACCCTCCTGCAACAATGCCTTTCTCTATCACCTTATTCGCTGCAGCCTCGGATTTAAGGAAGAACACAGTTCTTCCATACATTTTAGAGGCTGCAACTATTACTGATGAACCTACCACGATGGACATTGCGCTCACATACGCTTCCATTTGGGTAGTTTGTCCCAACTCGCATCTCACGCCATGTTTCCTTGTCAAAGACTGAAACAAGTGTGCTTTGTTTTTCACACCTGCACTAGAAGTGGTCGCAGCGACATCAACTCATTCAGTATGCATCGGCATGATTCAAAAATAATTAATTGTTCCTCTTAGAACCAAGGTAACAAAAACACGTTATTAATCAAATAACACTCACTCACACACCCGCTCACCACAGTGTGAAAATTCAGCACACTAAATGATGATTAAACCAAAGAACAAAAGATCACCAAGTACTTTAACGATATCGCCGCAATAAGGTGTAACTAGTCCCACACAGGCGCGGCCGCACGTCGCTACTAGGCCTGAACACAAAAAGGACGAATTAAATCAAACCGAACGTCAAAATAAAGTAACAAAATGAACCAACTGGGTTCAGATAACCAAAACAAAACAAAAATACAAACGAAAACGGAGGAGGATGAGGAGGAAATGCCGAAAAGTAGCACAGCTCGAGGAGCAGCAAAATGGCGTGGCATAGTAGTAGTGGTAGTAGTGGTAGTGGTAGTAGTGGTAGTGGTAGTAATAGTAGTAGTAGTAGTAGTAGTAGTAGTAATAGTGGTAGTAGTAGTAGTGATAGTAGTAGTAGTAGTAGTAGTAGTAGTAGTAGTAGTGGTAGTAGTGGTAGTAGTTGTAGTAGATAGCAATTGCATCCTTGGTGCAAAACTATTGCAGAAAATACCAAACAATAGTGATTAAAGTCATACAATGATGCAGTAATTATGTAAGAGAGAGTTTTTCTTCGCACAGAACATTACCTCTATTTTAATTCGGCCTTACAGTTTATCCACCACATGATTGTGGAATCGTTCCTTGTATTACTTCTGCCACATTCAAGTCGCTTGGTTTCCATTCGACCATTAAAGTTTCTCGACAAGCCCATGTAGGCCAGATCAAGCCATGGCTCTTTATTTTTTCTTTGGGTCATTTGGCACATTAAAAATATTGTTTCATCCTGGAAAATGAATCCAGATGAGTGGTTCTGATGGAATGGAAAGATGGATCAGAATCTGCCTGGACCTGTCTGCAGTCGGGATGCCATCAATTTTGTACAGATCACAAACATCATTGGCGGAGATGCAGCCCCCAACCTCCCATGCTTCATTACTCCCGCGAGGGAGTAACGCATTCGATCGTGTCCGTGTGTGTGTGCGTGTGTGTGTGCGTGTGTGTGTGTGTGTGTGTGTGTGTTCGTGTGTTTGTGAACAAGATATCTGGAAAAGTTCTGAACGGATTTGGATGAAAATTGGTGGGATGATTGCCCTTGGGATAAGGAAGAATTGATTAGTTTTTGGTGAAGCTCAGGATATTATTCCGGATCCAGGAATTTTTTGAAGGATTCTTTTACCATTGGAAGATAGGGCTCATTTTGTTTTCACATTATCTTCTATATATTCTATATTTAACATTGTGATATGAAAATAGTTTTCATATTTCATGTAAATGTAGTTTAAACTCGTGGTTATGCGTTAGAGCGGCGTATTTTGTTAGCAGCGTCGTCTTCAAGGTTCTTTTTTTTTTCTTTTTCTAATAAAGACATATTCTGTCATTTTAAATCCACCAAAGTGTGTATTCGGTTTCCCCGTTTCATAAAATGTATCATTTGATACGTATAATGCATTAAAACTGATTTTTTATTTATTTTGTTTTTTACCTCAGAAGAGATATCAAGTTGAACATTTACCTCAGCGAATGTCAATCGCGGTGTCAGTATTTGATGAACTTATAAAGACTTAGGTGAGTTATAAGTGTGACAAGCATGTGCATGGGATTCTTCCAAGAAGAATGAGTGGTCGCATTAGCTTGTACGACTTAAAATGAGCGAGTGTTGTTTTCACGTTTGGGCCAATTTTACATGTTGTATCCTTAAGGAATGAAACAAACCTTTTTACCTGGCTTACAATTGTATTTGAAGTCACACATGCCTCAAAATACACTCACTTATATAGAATTGAACGCTGAATCCGAAAATGTAAGTGAAATTGCCTTGTTTTTTTAAACATTATTTTCTATATATTCTAAATATATATATATCTGTGCAGTGTCTGTCTTGTGTTTTGTCTTGTGTTGTCTTGTCTTGTGTTGTCACTGAACTACTCCCTCAAACTTTTGTGAAATCGTACTATTCCAACTTGACCCACGGCGGGAGTATGCGCTCTACTGAGGGGCGTTCTAGTTGCAGATGTTGTACGTCGACTATGATATCGTCATCTTCTTTTACATCAAACAAATGACATTGATTTGTTGCTGAACTCTCATATGGAGTAACTTTCACCAGCCAACTCTGATTTCTACAATCTCTATTTTAGAGTATTCCAGTCTTATGAGCTGCTTTTCGGTATGCACTCCAATGACAATGAGGTATGTCTACCTGTAAGCTGTAAATGTGCATGCTTGCACATGATCAACATCATGGTTGATGATGATGATGAGTCTGAGATTGAAAGTTCCAATTCAGGGGACAATGAATTCAAACTCCAAAGTCCATCTTCTGCCAAACAGGCGAAAAAGGCTCCCATCAAGGTGATCACTCCAGCAATAGTGGCAACTCTGGACAGAGTAAATCTCTCAGATCGGCGTGCTGTGTTTGTGGCCAGTGCTTTTGCACAATCTCTTGGTCATACGATTGAAGACATTTCTCTGTCACGCAGTGGAATTGGTGGTGCTCGAATTCGTGGAAGGGAAATAATGGCCACTGAAGAAAAGGCAAAATTCTCATGTAATAGCCCACTCCCACTACACTGGGATGGGAAACTGCTCCCTGATTATACTGGCAATCACAAAGAATCTGTTGATCGGGTAGCGATACTTGTAACTGGTATGAATACCGAGAAGTTGCTTGGAGTCCCAAAAATTCCCCAAGGCACTGGTGTAGCACAAGCAAATGCGTGCATATAACTTCTTGAGGAGTGGAATGTCAAACAGTTGGTGAAAGGCATAGAGTTTGACACCACTGCATCCAACACAGGGCTGAGAAACGGAGCATGTACCCTCATTGAAGCAGCTTTGGATGCTAAGCTTGTCTGGATTGCATGTCATCATGTGTTTGAAGTAATGCTCTCTCATGTTACAACTAAAGTCACGGGACCCGCTAGCGGACCTGAGATCAGACTGTTCAAGAGGTTTCAGAAACAGTGGCCTTTAATTGACAAGAAGAGGTTCCAGGTAGGAGAAGATAACATATTTTCCGATAACCTTGTTGAACGTCAGAATATGATACATTTTTATGCAGCTGCACTCGAAGAACAACACCCACGTGATGACTATGAAGAACTGCTGAGACTATGCCATACATATCTGGGTGGATGTGAGGCCAGAGAGGTGAAATTCAGTGCCCCAGGAGCTATGCACAATGCCCGCTGGACGATGAAAGCTATATATGCTCTCAAGATGGTTCTCTTCAAAGACCAAATAAAGCTAACATCACGTGAATTGAAGGGAACCACACAGATTGCTCTTTTTGTTGCACTTGTGTATGCGAGATTCTGGCATGAGGGGCCGCTACCCACAAAGGCACCTCTCAATGATTTGCTTCTTCTTTCAACCCTTGATTCTTACCCAGATATGGTTGTCCATGAAACTGCTGTCAAAGCATTCACCAGACACCTCTGGTATTTGTCAGAACACCTTGCTGCATTAGCTCTTTTTGATATCCGGGTGGATGATGAGACAAAGGCAAAGATGGTGAAGAACTTCAACCAGGCTCCAAAGCCAAACAATCTTCATAGGATAGATGCTAAAGCCTTCAGGCTTTCTGACTCAGTGGACACCTACATCACAAGTCGATCTCTTGAATTATTTGGTGTTGTCATCGAAGAGTCTGACAAAGAAGTATCACTGAGTTTTCTGGAAAAGGAGCCACACCTCTGGAACACAGACAACTCATACCAAGAGCTTGAGAAGAAGATAAGCAGCATGAAGGTTATCAATGACTGTGCTGAGTGAGGTGTTGCTCTCATCCAAACTTTCCATGACACTCTGACCAAGAATGAAGAGCAGAAGCAATTTGTGTTGAGAGTTGTGAAACTTCATCGTGAAAACTTTCCAGTGTCAACCAAAGCCATCTTGTCAAAGAAGTAGGCAATGTTTTGAAACACAAGTTTCTGAAAACAATGTTATGTAAAATCATTCAAATTATGTGTATTCTGATGTTTACTTTGTTTTAATTGTCTGATAGATTTGTTTTTTTGTCTCTGATAGATATTTTATATTTTCTGATGGATGATTTTTTTTTTCCGATAAATGATTTATTGTCAAATTAATACATGAATGTTTAATCTACTGTTTTGTTTTTAATCTTAATTTGACTATATAAATGAACAATGAACAATGAACAATCATTGAACATACATGTACATTGTACAATGGTACATTGTACATAATTATTTATTAGTTTACAAACAAAGAACAACAATAACAATAATAAATAATTTGAGTAATTGAAAATAGATAATTATCTATGAATTGATGTATGATGCTAAAAATTCTGTATCTTATTATTCATTAAAATTTGTCAACATTTTCAGCAACCTCTAAATATTGTCCAATCAAGCTCAAATTTTCACCACAAACTACTTTCTTCAATAGGAATAGGGGCAGGCTTGTGGAGAAATAAGCATCCAATCTTCAAATTTTTGGACCACCCTACTGTACATATATATAGTATATATACATACATACAAACATACATATATATAGTATATATACATACATACATATATAATATATAATTATATATAGTATGTATACATACATATATATATATATATCGTATATATGCGTACATACATATTGTTACGGATCTCGGACGTCGGCTCTCCCCTTATCAAGGGGGGGGGGGGGGGGCGGGGGGTTAATCCCCTTGTCCTTTTATCTGGCCGACGCGAGTCCTGGAAGTTATACGCTCCTTCCGGTCGGTATTAGGTAGGGTTATTGGTCAACTTAGTCCTAATACCTAATTACTAACACTGACCGTGAAGCAGGGAAATAAATCCCGCCCAAACCACGGCGTTAGTGGACACGCCGAGTGAAGCGAGCCGCGATTCGGGCCGTTAGCAAGGACTAAACCCGATTATGGCGGTTCCGATCGTGCCACGTTTACCCAATGGAGAAAAGACTGATGCAATCAGATGGAGAGGAAACCCAGAAAATAGGAAGAACAGATCAATTTATTAGCAATTTACAAGAAGAAGAGGAAACGAAAGGAATGTACAGGATAGGAACAGGAAGAAGAAGCACACAGGGCAGCCTTAAACAGTCTTATTCTAAATACCCCAGGACAAACGGGCCCATCTCACATACACACTCACACGGGGATTGTAGATGGTTGATGGTCACCAGCGCGTCCAGGCTCCAGCCCGGCTCCGGTCCAGGCTCCGATCCAGGCTCCGGTCCAGCGGGCGAAACCTGGCAGGCAGCTCCACGTGCAGTGGAACGCGAACGGACAATTATATAACGGGGGGAAGGCTGGTGTCCTAGCGGCGTATGTAATAAGTGCACGCTCGTGCCAAACGCCCCTCTCCAATGTCCTGCTTCAGCACAAGGTTCCAACCAGAGTCTTTTCACAAGCGCGCTCTTCTAGTCAGTCCTTCAAATCACAGTAGTCCTCCAAGTCCTTCTTTAATCAGCGCCAGCGAGCAAGTCTTCTTTCACGAGCGCTACTGTATAAGTCCATTCAATGCGCCCTCTCCCGGTAAGTCCTGCGAAAGGGCTTTGCGTTCGCGCTTTTATAACTCAAACAGTGATCGCTCCGCGAGCCCAAAAGCCACGCCTATCAGGCAATCTTACATCAGCCCTGGTTGGCTGGTGCTTGCTTACCGGCCACGCCCTGATGGTGGGTTGACGTGGCCACACCTTCTTCCTGGCTTTCCGCCCCCTTTTTCCGGGCCTCACCTCGTGGCTTATGGCGGCGTTTGGGCGGAAGCCCAGCGAGGTTGCGAACGCTGCTGGCAAGGCGCGTAACAATTGGGGAGGGCCATGGGGCGCAGACAGGAGGGCACGCTTAATGGCGTCGCTTGGAGAGGGAGGCTGGCAAAATGAATGGAATGGGGCCTACTTCTTATTTGATTGACACAATGCAGATTCAACTATTGGAAACATGGCCTTATCTATACACATACTAATGAAATAACTGAAGTCCTATGGTGACCTATGTGTTGCTTGTGGGCTTCCTATGGGGTGCAACCTTTAACCCTTTAATAATGTCATATTTACAAGTGTGGGTTCGCAGTATATATACATACATACTGTTATGGAACCCAACGTCAGCCTTGGATCCCTTCTCGAGGGGGGATTAGTCCTCTCGTTTGTGACTGACCGACGTGGTCCCTGAAGCTGCACAAGCTCCCTCCAGAGGCAGGTGAGCAGCTTCGTTCGCGACCGCGGATAAGATGTTAATTTGCCGAGCGGATGGCAGCCGCGGCACGAACCGTTAACAAAGACTAACCCGATCCTGAACGTTGGCCAAATCGTGCCACAGGTATTCAATGGGGAAAAGACAAAGACGACGGATGTGAAGAAGAAGAAGACAAAAAGGGTTTGAAATACGACTATAATTTATTACTAATATTTACACAATTAAAAGAAACCAAGGAGGAGGAAGGATAATAAAATAAAAACAGAAGAAGAAGAAGCGGACACAGTGCACCTTAGCTTACCTATAAACAGTCTTACTTAACCCAGGACAGAACAAACAAAACAAACTCACGTACACAAGAGGATGGAATGGCAGGAATGGTTTGGAGGGATGAGTAGGTGGAATCACAGGGCACAGTGAGCAGGTCCACTCCGGGCGGGAAGCGAGGAGCCGGCAGCTCCTTGTATTCGGCTTTACACCGCACACCGGCAGGGTCACTCGCTGCCCCATCAGGGCTTCATGCGGCTGGTTGAAACGGGGCTGGTTGAGGCGGCTCTCTGCAGAACTCAGCTGGGTCACGCATCTGCTGTATATCTGACGCCACTCTCAGGACTTGTCAAAAGGCTTCTGCGCGTTTATATCTCCCTCGGGCGATCAAGCCGCCGGCCTCCAGGACACGCCCATCGGTGAGCTCGCCTCGGCCCTGATTGGTCGCGAGGGCTCACCGATCCCGCCCTTAGAGGCGTTGGCAAGGCCACGCCTTGTTCCCGGCGCTGGGCCGACTCCTCCCACCTTCGGCTCCGAGATGACCTCGTGGCTAATGGAGTCTTGCAGCGAAAACAACAACCCACAGCTGCAGCAGAATTCAGCGAACCGCTCAATGCAGTTGGCAATTGAGGAAAGGGGAATCCAATGGAGGTTCTGGGGAAATTGAAAGGGGATACTACCTTGTCTGGATTCGGTGCAATGGAGTGTCAATTAATGGAAGACACAGCCTTAATCTAATACACACAATAAGGAGATAACTACTGAACAGGGAGATCTATAATTTGGCTACGTGATGGTATATGACCTAACTAAGGGATGCCCTTTGACCTTTATACACAACAACTGGAGGAAGGAGGGTGACATTTTACCACAATAAAAAAAACACAATTCTCATATCCACAACACTGCACCCTCCTCCTCTTAGGCACGTCCCGGGCCTATTACTTTTACTTTTAGTGTGGCACGTAGGTGTAGTTCCCTCTACATTTAACCTGACCCTGAGTGTGACAGTTTTAAAACACAAATAAATATGTCCCGCTGCTCCATTGCACCCTACCTAAGACTCACGCGCACAGCTAACCGAATTGCGGAATTGTCTTCAAACTAAACACTTACGGTGGGGGCGCATTATTTACAATGACTCTACTTGTATTTACAAAATGCAACCCAGGACCTGCGATTGTTCTTTTGGGGGGGGGGAGAGACAGTCTGCCCTGCATCGACGCACCATGAAGCACCCAAAAGCGCACCTAAACACCATCAAGCACCAATCGGTGCTCAGTCACCACAGTTCCATAATAAAAATAAACCAACAACCCCTGGTGGTGTCTTGCTCTTCGGCTCCCTCTGCTGGCTATTGTTATTCTTCCTGATGTTGTCTTTCTTCTTTGCTGGCGGCCTATTTGCAATAATAAAAGTGCACAACCGTGTCAATTTTTATTTATTTATGGCCCACAGGGCCGACTATTGTGGTTCACCTGTGTGGCATCGGTGCCCTGTGACCAAGGTCCGCCAGCAAGATCTCGGGTCTTCATGGCCGGTTCCAGCAGAGGGGCCATGCCCCAACCCATGGGGTCCATAAGTGGTGCTCAGCCACAGACATGTGGTCCATAAGTGGTGCATCGATGCAGACAGCTGTGGTTGCGAGAGTTCGGGCGCACAATGGCGGACTCCCGCACGCTCCCCTCGGCGCCCAGAGAGCACAGTCCTCGGGCAGAAAACAGGGGAACGGAAGACAGAAAAGACAGGTGAGCGAGGGGTAAGGTCGCAAGGGTACACATCAATAAGGCAATGCAAAACGAGGTGCGTACTTAGAGCGAAGTGAGAAAGCGTGTGACCAACACTACACCCTTGCCCTTACCCCATATGTACAAAATCTACACATTACAAATTCGTCACTAATGTCTCGTCTTCCCAATATTTCCCCTATACAAAATTCGTCACCACAATCCCTCTAACCAAAATTTGCCATCACCAACTCATCATCAATCCTCATAAAGAGGGAAAGATGGAACACAAAGCACAATGTCACACCCACGTCATGATGCATCTCACATTCCAAACATTTGCACAATAAAAATAATAAAACAACCTGGCATGGTGTGGAGGTACGTCACCTCAGGTGAGTGGATGCAGATGGTGCGAGGAGATTTCCATCCTAACTATCCTCTAACTGACATGAAACCACTTTACACTACCCGGGGTCTTCCCTGCCAATCCATTGGCCAACTTGCACTATGGGTTCTAAAAACCAATTCCCATTGACCAAACTGTGGTGCTTCTCAATTTGGGGTCTCACTCCCCCGATTCATCTCCCGGTGCCCTTGTATACAAGTAAAAATTTGAGAATTTGTGCTTATATAAAAGGTTTGTAAGCATTTCGTGTTAAAAGTGGTTAAACAAGTTTTGTAGGATAATTCGAGGGTGCTGAATTCAAAAATGCTGTTTAACCGGTTCAATTTTGGAGTCGTAACCTTCAAATTGTAAAAAAAAAAAATGCCCGCCATTTTCAGCATATTTTTTGCCATAACTTGAATTTTAAGCAACATAGAAGGCTCGAAATAATGGCAATACCCATGTTTGTGATACTGAGGATTCCAAATTTACTGTTACCTAAGTTGTAACTAGTTTGGTTTCGCCGCCATGTTGAATTCCAAGCATTGGAATTGTGGGCATCACAAGAAGTATCTCTGCATTAGGCAGATGGGCACTATCATATAACTTGAGAACTTGCATATCGAGTAAAACTAGACAAATGCTGATGATCGAAGGGGAGGAAAGTGAGTATGTGTACAACGAGCTTACACCTTCCAGGAAAGGGCGTGACAACCTTGATGAGGAGAAAGTCGTCTCAGCTTTCCGACGATTCGATGTATTCAGCGAGGGAATGTCATCTTCTGTACTGCAGAATATTGCTACCAAGGATTTGGCATTGGAGAGCATTCAACATCTTTGCTTAATGCAGAAAAACTTGGACAGGTGCAGCTGGATGAGTTTGTTGATCAGTGCCTTCTTCAGCCTCCTGATGGCACATGTCATATCAATTTCAATGCCGCTTTACATAGGAACAAAGCACAGACTTTCTCGTCTCTGTATGCTGTAGACTGCAAAGAAAGTAAAGGCAAAGAAACGACCATCAAGGCAGATAGAAACATTCTACAGCGACTTGTGACAGCTTCCAAAGCAGGGCGTGTGATAAACCTGGACCTGATTCTGCAGCATGAGCTTATGCCTGTGCCAATTTCACTTGCTGCCATGAATGGGAGTCTACATACAGGTAGTAGCGGTAAATCTCGACTGGCAAATGAGTTGATTCAAGATGTCTCAACCCCAGAACAAGTGACATTAACTGGAAGTACTTGCTTAGTAATTGATGGTCAAGCACTGGTGATGGCTCTTGGAAAGCCCAGCGGAATAACCACATTTGGTGAATATGCAGATGCGTTTGTGAATTCAGTGTTTGCCATAGGGAAAAAATTTGAGAGAGTTGACGTAACTTTCTACCGATACCAGCAGGATTCCATCAAGACTGGAACCAGAATGAAACGTACCCGGGCCTCTCGACCAATACGTCGGGTAATAGAACACCAAAACGTTCCTCTACCAAACAAATGGACCAACTTTCTCTCACTTGGAGAGAATAAGGCAAATCTAGCAGAGTTTCTTTCTCAGCAGCTCATGACAAATGCGGTGTCTATTGCACCCACAACACTTGTAGTGGCTGGAGGATTTGCACAGATCACAGACGTGAAATCTTCAGATTCAGAGATGGACACATCATCCCTACAGGCCAACCATGAGGAGGCGGACACACGACTTGTTCTTCATTGCGTCGACACAAATGCTGAAACAGTGGTGGTTTTAGTGCGTGACACTGACGTGCTGGTCTTGTTAGCTGCTCATTTTGATAAGATGCCATGCACTCAGCTGTGGATGAAGGCAGGAACTCTTAAGAAGCCAAAATACATTCCCATCCACAAACTCCACCAGAAACTGCCACCTTGCCAAGTGGAAACGTTGCTGCCATTCCATGCAATTACTGGTTGTGACAGTGTGTCACAGCTTGCTGGCCATGGCAAAAAGACAGCCTGGAAGGTGTTTCAAACACACAGCCAATTGTTGACAGATCTAGGCACAGAAGATATCACTGAAGAAGTAATCAACGATGCAAAAAAGTTCATATGCCGTCTTTACAAGGTACCCGATGATGTGGACAGATGCGACAGGCACGTGTAATACTCTTCTCTAAGGGTTGTCCACAGGAGACTCTGCCACCAACATCAGATGCAGTGAGACTACACATAAGGCGCGCACATTACCAGGCTTTTATTTGGAAGTGCGCAACCATCACTACTCCAGTACTCCCCCAAGTAACAGACATGGGATGGACATACATCGATGGGAACTTGGTGCCGAAGTTGATGACGCTATCTCCAATTCCTAAGGCGTGTCGCGAGATAGTAACATGCGGATGTACCAAAGGATGTATAAATGGCCGTTGCAGCTGCAGCAAAGCTGGGCTAACATGCACAGGAGGATGTGCATGTGCATACAACAGACAACTAGAATGCAGAAACAGAACAGACTAAGATAGACAGGTAAACATTTGAGAATGCCAATATTGAGCTATGCGGTATTTATAAAGTATAATTACTATAAGGCAGCCATTTTGGAACTTTACCCCTTTTTTAAATGCACGTTAGAAACGATTTAATATCATTTTTTTTGTTCTAAAGAAATTAAAAGCGCATTTGACCAGTGAAAGTGATGTACATAAAAAAATACAACCCAGAAATTACCAAAAATATGGCGGCCATCTTGGAATTCAACATGGCGGCGAAACCAAACTAGTTACAACTTAGGTAACAGTAAATTTGGAATCCTCAGTATCACAAACATGGGTATTGCCACTATTTTGAGCCTTCTATGTTGCTTAAAATTCAAGTTATGGCAAAAAATATGCTGAAAATGGCGGGCATTTTGTTTTTTACAATTTGAAGGTTAAGACTCCAAAATTGAACCGGTTAAACAGCATTTTTGAATTCAGCACCCTCGAATTATCCAAAAAAACTTGTTTAATCACTTTTAACACAAAATGCCTACACTATTCGAAAATTCTCAAATTTTTACTTGTCCATTGCACAATTTCCGGGCTGAGTCGTGTAGCTCTCCCAGCAGGTCTACCCACCTGCACACCTAGACCACTCGAGTTGCCACCCGAGCTTACCTAGCTCCTCACCCGAACCTATCCAACTGGGGAAGGCCCTCTGGCGCTCTCCCCACTCGGTGCCCTCTCTGGCACTGGGCTACCCGGGTCCGTCCTCCGGATCCTCGGGCCCCATCCACAACTCTACCGGCTCCTAGAGCCCACCTGCGGCCTCACCTGGCCGACATCCTCACAGTGGTGGAGTGCTCAACCAACTACACATACTAACACGCTACACGCCCAGCCATTTCCACGACACTAATGCACCCATTCAACCATCATTCTTCCACCACGCACCACAGATGCCAATATCCAACCACAATTTACCTATACCCTCTACCTAACACTTACACTACCCTCCCCGGGTATTCGTGATGGGGGTCCATCCTCCTTTCCCCCATCCACATCTTCGCACCATCCACTCCACTCCACAGTTTCCACCATACTCACTCCACGACCATCCATTCCATACTGCATATATTCCACACTCCTTGTATTTCACACAACCATTCTCCATTCACCTGTAGTTGCACACCTGTGCAATCACTCCTACTGCCACCTGCACCCTCCTTCCTCTCTGGACCATTTGGTCAACACAACACACATCACCATCGCTCACTCATACACTGCTCCATACCCTGTTCAGTTGCACACCTGTGCAATCTCAATCGTTCCTTACTCACTGCTCCATACACTTCCACGCTCAATACAATTCACAATCACCTTCTCACAATACACTCCTGAATACCTTTTTTACACACACACACGACATCATCTGACCTACCTGTTGCCCTGCTAAAACTCACGCTTCCCAGTCGCCCCTTATATTATTGCGCTCCCTCGTCATTATAATCCAAATTAATCCACCTGCGTCCCCACTACAGGTATCATTGTCACTACCTAACCTTACCATTACCTATGGTCATCTTCTCTAGATCCCTACACACTATATCCTAACCCTCCTGGGCTAGTTTTCACTGCCAACCCCATAACTAGTGCTCCTTTGCCCCCGCTGTGAGGGATGGCAGAGTTGCCATCCCACCACATCGGGCATCTCTCACTATAAATTTTGCTCACCAAATTCCAGCCAATCAAAAATTTGCCAATCATCTGCCAATCGTTCTACCAATCATCGATCTGCCAATCATCAAATTTTGCTTTTCAATTTCGGGTCCAAAACACTATCATCATCACACGTCCACTCACTTGAGCCTCTCGGTGCGCCAATTAGTCTCCAAAGCTCGGCTTCGCAAAGCCGAGCAATGAATGCGGGTTGTTTGGTGCCGGCGGTTGGATCCGTCCGGCATTCGGTGCAGGGAAGGAGGTTTACTCGGGCCGAGATCCCACGCACCATCTCGGCACGGAGCCGTCCAATGGCCCGATCTCGCCCTGCCGGAACGCCTCAACAAAAAGGGGTCGCCATGACGGCCCTTCCTACCGGGCCGCCCGCTCCGCCTAGCGGAGCACGGACGCGGCCGTTCAGAGCGCGGCCCGGCGTGGATCGCGTACGGCGGTTCTTTCGAAACCGCCGCGGTTACGATCCCCGCTGGTCCCCGCGGCACACGAAGCTGCCCGGTACGCACCGAGGGCTCGCTTCGGCTATAAGTCGATCTAACCGCTAACCGGTTAGCGTCGATGCTCCACTTGCATGCTCACACCCCGCGTTCCGTTCCTTGCTCATACATCCAGCTGTTCCCATGCTCCTCGTCATTGCACCTTCTCTTACACACCCAGGTACACTCATTCCGCTCACAGACTTTGTCACACACCTGACCACCGCACACCTTTGCACACACTCGTTGTTCGCACACCTCATTCCACGCTCCGTACATCCCGACGTGCATTCTCGCTCGCACTCGGTTTCACACTCGCGCTTCGTAACACGCTCATTCCTTGACACACACTTTTTTTTCACACGCGTGCCATTCGCTTTAACACAGCACACAAAGGACCTTCCACGAACGCCCGGGTGCCATATCGATCCCAATCGCGCCGAACATTCTGCCGAAAAACCTCTTAGCGCCATATACAGCCCGTCTCACCTTTGGGATCCTCTTCTCCATGCGCACCTGCAAATCTTTATAAGGATTAGCAAGTACGGCATCAGGATGTGCATTCAGACTTTGAGCAATATCCATCTCTCCCTTCAATTCCCGGGCTACCTCCATCGTCTTTTCAATTTCAACCATAACTATTGCTCTTTCTTTATTCACCTCGACGACCGCTGGCTTTAATAAAATTCCCTCTTCTACCTCAGCGGTCGCCGGCTTCCCCATACCCCGGGTCGCGATCTCTATACCCGTCATTTTACCCGCGCTTTTCTCCACTTCGCCCAACCAGTGCTCCTCGACCCGCTTTACCTCCTCGTGCACCCATGGGACCTGCTCGCCCCACCTGCGGTCTCTGTCTGTCCCTCTCCAACCCCTCATTAATTTCTTTGGCTTGGCCAACCATGCCCCCCAGTTTGTCTCCTAATCTGCTTCCGAATCCCTCAAATTTGCCTCCGAGTCCCTCCAATTTGCTTCCGAGTCCCTCCAATTTGCTTCCGAGTCCCTCCATTTTATTTTCTAATCGCTCCCCCATCCTTTGTTCTAGACTACCAAACCCGTCTCTCAATTGCTCACTGGTACCCCTCGCTTCGTCCCTCATTGCTCCCAATTGCTCACTATTAGCCCTCATTCTGTTTTCCATTCGTTCCATACTGTCGTTCTCTTTCTGCATTTCCGCCATGAATTGGGCCATAAAGGCTTGCATTTGGACCACGCCCATTGGTGCCGCGGGGGTGGCCCCCGCAACCACGTGCGAGCCGCTATTTTGTGTCCCTTCAACCACGTGCGCGAGGGCGCCATTTTGTGCGCCTGATCCCCCCACAACCACATTACCATTGCTCTCCTCCTCCATTTCCCCCACATACATTACCCTGGGGTCCTGGGTCACTTCTACCCCCCCTTCTGACTCACCCACCTGCATCCGATCGCCTTGACCATCCATGGCACTATTTTAAATTTAGGATGTTAAAAAGTTTTGGGCGCTCTTAATTTTAACCAAATTTTTTTTTTTATGTAATAAAAAATTTGGTTTGGGCCTCAAATCTCACTCCCAGACACCAATTGTTACGGAACCCAACGTCGGCCTCAGATCCCTTCTCGAGGGGGGATTAGTCCCCTTGTTTGTGACTGACCGACGTGGTCCCTGAAGCTGCACAAGCTCCCTCCAGAGGCAGGTGAGCAGCTTCGTTCGCGACCGCGGATAAGATGTTAATTTGCCGAGCGGATGGCAGCCGCGGCACGAACCGTTAACAATGACTAACCCGATCCTGAACGTTGGTCAAATCGTGCCACAGGTATTCAATGGGGAAAAGACAAAGACGACGGATGTGAAGAAGAAAACAAAAAGGGTTTGAAATATGACTATAATTTATTACTAATATTTACACAATTAAAAGAAACCAAGGAGGAGGAAGGATAATAAAATAAAAACAGAAGAAGAAGAAGCGGACACAGTGCACCTTAGCTTACCTATAAACAGTCTTACTTAACCCAGGACAGAACAAACAAAACAAACTCACGTACACAAGAGGATGGAATGGCAGGAATGGTTTGGAGGGATGAGCAGGTGGAATCACAGGGCACAGCGAGCAGGTCCACTCCGGGCGGGAAGCGAGGAGCCGGCAGCTCCTTCTATTCGGCTTTACACCGCACACCGGCAGGGTCACTCGCTGCCCCGTCAGGGCTTCACGCGGCTGGTTGAAACGGGGCTGGTTGAGGCGGCTCTCTGCAGAACTCAGCTGGGAAATGGGATCTGCTGTATATCTGACGCCACTCTCAGGACTTGTCAAAAGGCTTCCGCACGCGTTTATATCTCCCTCGGGCGATCAAGCCACCGGCCTCCAGGACACGCCCATCGGTGAGCTCGCCTCGGCCCTGATTGGTCACGAGGGCTCACCGATCCCGCCCTTAGAGGAGGCGTTGGCAAGGCCACGCCTTGTTCCCGGCGCTGGGCCGACTCCTCCCACCTTCGGCTCCGAGATGACCTCGTGGCTAATTGAGTCTTGCAGCGAAAACAACAACCCACAGCTGCAGCAGAATTCAGCGAACTGCTCAATGCAGTTGGCAATTGAGGAAAGGGGAATCCAATGGAGGTTCTTGGGAAATTGAAAGGAGATACTACCTTGTCTGGATTCAGTGCAATGGAGTGTCAATTAATGGAAGACACAGCCTTAATCTAATACACACAATAAGGAGATAACTACTGAACAGGGAGATCTATGATTTGGCTACGTGATGGTATATGACCTAACTAAGGGACGCCCTTTGACCTTTATACAAAACAACTGGAGGAAGGAGGGTGACATTTTACCACAATAAAAAAAACACAATTCTCATATCCACAACAATACATATATATAGTATATATGCATACATACATATATATAGTATATATGCATACATACACATATATAGTATATATGCATACATACATATATATAGTATATATGCATACATACATATATATATAGTATATATGCATACATACATATATATAGTATATATGCATACATACATAGAGTATATATGCATACATACATACATACATATGGTATATATGCATACATACATACTGTTACGGATCCGGGGGACGGTACTCCCATTAGCAAGGGGGGGGTTAATCCCCTTGTCCTGTTAAGCTGGCCGTCTCCGCCGGTCCTGGAGCTATCACGTCACTTCCGGTCAACGCTGAATAGGGTAGTAGGCCAATTATTCATATGACCTAATTACCAGCGCCTTCCGGTAAGCGAGGAAATGAGCCCCGCCCGAGCTGCGGATAAGATGGAAGATTGCCGAGCGGTTTAGCAATCCGCAGCTCGAGCCATTAACAAAGGACTAACCCGACTCCGAGAATTTGGCCAAAATCGCGCAACAGGTATTCAATCAGGGAAAACACTAAAGCGACCGGATGAGAGGAAAACCCAAAGAATAAGAAGGAACAGGAGTAATTTATTAATCTATCTATAATTCCAGTAATCTCTGTGTGTATGTTTGTATGTTTGTATGTATGTATGTATGTATGTATGTATGTATGTTTGTCTGTGACCGCTGTTTCTCGACAACCACGGGTCCGATATACTTGAAACTTGCCAGGTATATTGCCGGGGACCCGAGGATGTGCCTTTTCAAGGTTTCATATTAATCGGAGAAGTAGTTACCGAGCTATGTCCAAAAAACGATTCAACCAATCAGAGAGCAGCGAGCTATCACGTGTGCCGAACGTGGCGAACAGACTCTGCCTCGGACGGCACATTTGAGAGCGTATTCATTTATTTCACGTTGGAAAACTATGTTGCCGTTAAACTATGTTTTAAAACTAATTAAAACTAATTTGCGATTCATCGTAACTGCGATTTGCGACCTTCCGGACAGTGAAGACTGCACTTCCGGCAGCCAATCACAGAACGCGTTATTGCGTAGGCGTGGCCGATGTGAGAGCGAGCCGAGCCGACCGCGTGCGCCATTACGGTTCGTAATTAGATTTCTTCCGGAGAAAATAATAATTTCTCGATTTCTTATGCGCATTATTTCTCCCAATTCAGTCAGAGCGAAGGGCGGAAGCGAAGAGCGTTGTTTTTTTTGTTTACGGGCGTACGGGCATACGGGCGGGGTAGAGCGTACGGGTAGCGTTATTTTTTTTTTTTGGCAAGGAACGGGCACCCACGTACGGGCATGCCCTAGTTATATACAAAACCAAAACCAAAGAAGAAATGAAAGGGAATGTACAGTGAAGAAGAAGAAGCAGATACACAGGGCAAACCTTAAAACAGTCTTATATTATAACCCTGGACAAACAAACAGACTCACACGACAGGGAGTGGCAGGAAGGAATGGCTGGAAGGAGGAGAAGGGTCCAGGCAGACGGTATGGCGTTGAGGTCCGGCTCCAGGAGTGCACTCGCGTCATGGCGGGAAACCCTGGCAGGCAGCGAGCGCGTATCGTGGACCGCGAGCGGACGTTGCATATATCGGGGAAACTGGGATACGGCGTACGTAATATGTGGCTCGTGCCAACGCTCTCTCTCTCTCTTGAACAAGGTTCGTATCATCAACGGTCCCCTGCGCAGTCCGTTACCATCAGCAGTTCGTGGCGCACTCCCAGCTCCTTCTCACCTCATCTGCTCTCCTCACTTGTCTCATCTGTTGAAGCAGTCCCTCGCAGCCACTTTTATTGTCCGTGTAGAAATCAAGCCGTCGGCTCCGATGACACGCCTACCGGTCGGCTCACCTCGGCGCTGGTTGGCCGGCAAGGGCTCGCTGGCTCCACCTCTGATGAGTCGACGTGCCACACCTTGTTCTTGTGGTTCCGCCCCCTTTTTCCTCGGCTTGAGACCACGTGCGTAATGGCGGCTTGGTTCCAGCAAACGGCAGCGAACGCTATCCTACTGTTACTGCACTTTGAACAGCGGAGATGATTGGGGAAATTGAAAGGGGCCTATCTTATTTGATTAATGCAAGGCAGATTCAACTATTGGGAACAGATCCTTAACTGAAACACATAATAATGAAATAACTTCAGAGAGGTCCTATGGTTCTCTACGTGTTGTACATGGACTAACTAGGGTGTGATCTATAATAAAGCCAATTGCTGGGGATATTTACAGGGGATCATTTATAAGGGAAACATTAATTTACTAAAATTTACTAGTGAAGGTTCTAAAAACCGTAACAATACATACAGTATATATGCATAAATACATACATACATACATACATACATATTATATGCATACATACATATTATATGCATACATACATACATATTATATGCATACATACATAAACATATTATATGCATACATACATACATATTATATGCATACATACATACATATTATATGCATACATACATACATATTATATGCATACATACATACATATTATATGCATACATACATACATATATGCATACATACATATTATATGCATACATGCATACATACATATATGCATACATACATACATATTATATGCATACATACAGACATACATATTATATGCATACATACATATTATATGCATACATACATACATATTATATGCATACATACATATACATATTATATGCATACATACATACATATTATATGCATACATACATACATATTATATGCATACATACATACATATTATATGCATACATACATACATATTATATGCATACATACATACATATATGCATACATACATACATATATGCATACATACATATTATATGCATACATACATATATGCATACATACATACATATTATATGCATACATACAGACATACATATTATATGCATACATACAAACATATTATATGCATACATACATACATATTATATGCATACATACATACATACATATTATATGCATACATACATATTATATGCATACATACATATTATATGCATACACACATATTATATGCATACATACATACATATACATACATACATATACATACATACATACACATACATACATACATACACATACATACATACATACACATACATATATATATATATATATATATATATATATATATATATATATATATATATATATATATATATATATATATAAAATTATACACAGTCACGTGAAAAAGTAAGTACACCCCATGTAAAGTTTTGACTTTTTCAACATATTTCAACGTACAGCTATTTGATCCTCATTTCAACAATATTGATAGATAAAGGTGATATAATATAACAAATATCATGAGACATTTACATTTTGTAGTCCATTGTATAATTTAAATGAACATAAATGCAAATTTTGCATGTGGAAAAAGTAAGTACACCCCAACATTTATCACTACTTCAAATAACTAAAATTAGAATCAGGTGCACCAGCTCACGTGCAAATGATTAGAACATCGTTAGAGAGGATCTTGGAGGAACCTGTCTTATTTAACCGTCAGACATTTAGTTTGGTTTGCTCTTTGTTGTTTAAGTGTGTGGCGTCACCCTGCCGAGATAAAAAGAGCTCTCTGAGGCCTTCAGAAAGAAGGTTATAGATGCCTACGAGTCTGGGAAGGGATTTAAAAAGATATCCAAACAATTTGAAATCAATCATTCGACTGTCCGGAAGATCATCTACAAGTGAAGAAGATTCCAAACAACTGCCAACTTGTTCAGGCCAGGCCGCCCCAGCAAGTTTAGCCCGAGAGCAGACCGCGAGATGCTGAAAGAAGTCTCTAAGAACCCCAGAATGTCATCACGAGACCGACAGGTAGCTCTTGCCACTGTTGATGTCAAAGTGCACGAGTCTACCATTAGAAAGAGGCTGCACAAAATTGATCTACATGGGAGGTGTGCTAGGAGGACCTCCTTTGCTGTCCAGAAAGAACATCAGGGCAAGACTAAAGTTTGCCAATGAACACCGAGGCAAAGACCAGCACTTCTGGAACAATGTGCTCTGGACAGATGAGTCAGAGGTAGAGCTATTTGGCCACAGTACCAGAAGACGTGTTTGGCGAAAACCAAAGCCAGCATTTGACCACAAGAACCTGATACCAACTGTAAAGCATGGTGGTGGAAATATTATGGTTTGGGGCAGCTTTGCTGCATCAGGGCCTGGGCAGCTCACCATCATAGAATCCACGATGAATTATTCATTCTACCAGAGGGTGCTTGAGGATAATGTGAGGCCATCTATCAGAAAGTTGAAGCTCAACCGAAGGTGGACCTTGCAACATGACAATGACCCTAAACATACCAGTAAATCCACCAAGGAATGGCTGAAAAGAAAGAAATGGAGGGTTCTGGAATGGCCAAGTCAAAGCCCGGATCTAAATCCCATCGAGATGCTGTGGGGGGATTTGAAACGAGCTGTGCATGCAAGAAACCCTTCAAACATCGCACAGCTGAAAGAATTGTGCATGGAGGAGTGGGAAAAAATTTCTCCCAGTCAATGTCAGAGACTGGTAGACAGTTATAAGAAACGCCGACTTGAGGTTGTTTCTGCCAAAGGGGGCAATACCACCTATTAGAGCCAAGGGTGTACTTACTTTTTCCACATGCGAAATTTGCATTTATGTTTATTTAAATCATACAATGGACTACAAAATGTAAATGTTTCATGATATTTGTTATATTATATCACCTTTATCTTTCAATATTGTTGAAATGAAGATCAAATAGCTATATGTTGAAATATGTTGAAAAAGTCAAAACTTTACATGGGGTGTACTTACTTTTTCACGTGACTGTATATATTGTGAGAAACCACCGGTGAAACCACCTGTTCTCACCCAGATTTGGTGCCCCGCCCACCGCGTGACGTGGCCTCCTTGGAGCCTCACGCGATCGGGAGGCGATTCGGCACGTGATTGGTGGAGGGTCAGAGAGCGCGGTCGCCATCTTGTGCAACGGACGCGGCTCGAAGGCTCCGAGTAGGAAATCTCAAAAGGGCTTTCCTTGAATCCTCATGACAGCCGAGTTGGGCTGGTCGATTACAGTTCGATATTTTACGAGCGAGTAACTCCGGAAGAGAACGAGTGATTCCCGGATCTCGTAGATTGGAACCGCGAGTGATTGCCTGCTTCGTGTTTGGAGCTTCTGGGGCCGACAGTTCCTGCAGGCCTTGTGCGGTGTATTCCACTCTGTTACCCTCCGAGTCCCGGAGATCGTCGATTGGAACCGCGAGTGATCTTGCCTGCGTCCTGTTTGGAGCTTCTGGGGCCGACAGTTCCTGCCGGCCTTGTGAGGTGAATTCCATCCTGTTACCCTCCGAGTCCCGGAGATCGTCGATTGGAGCCGCGAGTGACCTTACCTGCGTCCTGTTTGGAGCGTCTGTTGCCGACAGTTCCTGCAGGCTTTGTGCAGTGTATTCCATTCTGTTACCATTTATGGTTTTTGTGATCGAGCCAATAAAGCATCGTGCCTTACCCCTAGAAGGCCGATTAAAACACAATTGTGTTTATTGAGTTCTCTCTGTCCACTCCGTGGACTACTTGAAGCCCGGACATTAACGTCCGTATTCCGTGCTGGGAACCATTTCACAGCCGGGATCGCGACAATATATAGTATATATACATACATACATATAGTATATATACATACTGTTACGTGCTCCTCCCCGACCTCCTGGTCTCGGTATGCCTCCGAACCCCGGGAGGAGTCCCGGCAGAAAAATATATATTATTCCGTGTCGAAATCAATAAGGAAACTACACCAATGGTTATAAACAAACCAAGAATATATTAAAAATCACACAGGAATAACATCACCAATAACGATAGCAAATCCAGACAATCAAAATCTCTTAAGATGGTACCATCTTATCTCGTACTTCTCTCAAACTCACGGCACTCCTCAATGTCTCTATAACTCTCCAAGGCGAAGTTGATTCGCTCCAGCGATTGTTGGAACCATGTCCGATCCAGATCAATCGAGGCGTAGGCGGTCAAAGTGGCACAGAAGTCACGTGGTCCAACACCCAGCAAACTCGCGGAAGAATGGAAAATCCCCAAAGACGCGCGCTGACGTACACATTCGCCGTTCAATCAGCGAACTGCCGTGTAACCTTCAAACACTGCTTTCGCACACACGCAACCCCGGCAGATGGCCAGAGGATGAGAAAAGTTGCTGCGTACCAAAACCTTCTTCGGTGGATGCAGGGTGCGAGGCAGAATGGCGGACGGCTCTCACTCGAGCCGGAGCCTCTAGGCAAGGATTCTCCGGAACCTCAATGCCGATACCTGCCTATGCAGGTTCCTCAATATTCCGGCGATAACACCTATTGCACGATATTCCTTTCAAGGACTCAAAGTTCCCTCGCGATATACGCTCGACCACGCTAGGTACGGAGCTTCGACACGCCTTTGTTCCGACCTTTTCCTCAAGACCTCTTCTTCCTCCTTCCTTTGTCTTCCGGGTCACGATCCGATTTCCTGTCTCGTTTTTACCATGAGCGCTTTTAACCTTTTAACCACAATAACCATTTCCCTTAAACAACAATAATCGCCGTTTCCTTCCAACCCCGATAAGAATAATAATACATAACCAGAAATGTTACAAGTGGATGGAAACCACAACCACGGAAGGGCCGAATCCGTAACAATACATACATCCATATAGATACATACATATATATAGTATATATACATACATACATATATATAGTATATATACATACATACATATATATAGTATATATACATACATACATATATATAGTATATATACATACATACATATATATAGTATATATACATACATACATATATATAGTATATATACATACATACATATATATAGTATATATACATACATACATATATATAGTATATATACAAACATACATATATATAGTATATATACATACATACATATATATATAGTATATATACATACATACATATATATATAGTATATATATACATACATACATATATATAGTATACATACATACATATATATAGTATACATACATACATATATATAGGATATATATACATACATATATATAGGATATATATACATACATACATATAGTATATATACATACATACATCTATATAGTATATATACATACATACATATATATAGTATATATACATACATACATATATATAGTATATATACATACATACATATAGTATATATACATACATACATATATATAGTATATATACATACATACATATATATAGTATATATACATACATACATATATATAGTATATATACATACGTACATATATATAGTATATATACATACATACATACATATATATAGTATATATACATACATACATACATATATATAGTATATATACATACATACACATATATAGTATATATACATACATACATATATATATATAGTATATATACATACATATAGTATATATACATACATACATATATATATATATATACATACATATATATAGTATATATACATACATACATACAGTATATACATACATACCACACATACATACATACAGTATATACATACATACAGACATACAGTATATATGCATACATAAAGTATATATACATACATACATAAAGTATATATACATACATACATAAAGTATATATACATACATACATACATAAAGTATATATACATACATACATACATAAAGTATATATACATACATACATACATAAAGTATATATACATACATACATAAAGTATATATACATACATACATACATAAAGTATATATACATACATACAGTATATATCCATACATACATACATACAGTATATATACATACATACAGTATATATACATACATACAGTATACATACATACATACAGTATACATACATACATACAGTATATATACATACATACAGTATATATACATACATACATACAGTATATATACATACATACATACAGTATATATACATACATACATACAGTATATATACATACATATATACAGTATATATACATACATACAGTATATATACATACATACAGTATATATACATACATATATACAGTATATATACATACATATATACAGTATATATACATACATATATACAGTATATATACATACATATATACATACATACATATATACATACATATATACAGTATATATACATACATATATACAGTATATATACATACATATATACAGTATATATACATACATATATACAGTATATATACATACATATATACAGTATATATACATATATATATATATATATATATATATATATATATGTATGTATATATACTGTATGTATGTATATATACTGTATGTATGTATATATACTGTATGTATGTATGTATATATACTGTATGTATGTATGTATATATATATACTGTATGTATGTATGTATACTGTATGTATGTATGTATACTGTATGTATATATACTGTATGTATGTATGTATATATATATACTGTATGTATGTATGTATATATATATATACTGTATGTATATATACTGTATGTATGTATATATACTGTATGTATGTATGTATATATACTTTATGTATGTATGTATATATACTTTATGTATGTATGTATGTGTATGTATATACATATATATATACATACATACTGTATGTATGTATATATATATATATATATATACATACATACATACATACAGCATATATACATACATACAGTATACATACATACATACATACAGTATATATATATATACATACATACATGCAGTATCTATATATACTATTATGTGTATGTATATATATGTATATATATATATGTGTATAAATGTGTATGTGTATGTATATATATATATATATACATACACATACACATGGTATATACCATACTATACGAGTTGCGTTCTCAGAAGCTTTTGGAGGGCACAGGAGGTTATCCGGGATTAAAACAAATGCTGGGAGCTCTTGTGATAAGCAACGTTTGTCGTTGCTGGAAATTCCCCACAATGCCCATACAAGAGTCTTCCTTATTGTGTTCCTCGAACTTTTCCCTGATTGCGTCAATTCATCAAGCAGTTATCGTGGAGGCCAAGACAAGGGTCGGGACGGCGATTCCAACATCCCGCGGTGAATTCGCTCAACTCGGACACGCTGCCCCTGTCCCCCTCCATCTCCTTCCCCGAGTGAGTGCTTCACTAAATGAATAAGGCCGATATTGAGTTTGTCTTCGGCAATCCCAACCTCGGGAACAAGTCGAACTCCGACGCTATTGCAACGCTCTGCCACGCCATCAATTCGTTACAAATGAAATTACTCCGACTGTTATATTCACGAGCGGCGGAGGGGACTGACATCCCTTGCCCACATGATTTGGCGCACAACCGAGCAGCAAAATGCTTTTTGAGCGGAACCTCCCACGCAGTATTATCGGCCCTTTATCGTTCCCATCTCCGCGCAAGAGGCTCTTTTCAATCACTCCGAGCTGCCTTCACTTATATATGCAATTACTCACTGCCGCGCTGCCTCGACGCGGTTCCCAGAAACGGCCGTGGAGGCTGTTGTGAGTGCTTACGTGTTTTTTCTTTTTGTTTTTGAGTGTTTTAATGCTTCCCAGCTGTGTTGGAGTGGGGATTTGGAGGAGGGGCTATATGTGTCCGCGCGACCCCAAACAGAGCGGGCTTTGGGAGCTTTTGTTTTTCTGCTTCTTCTTCTTATTCTTGTAGTAAATTAAATCCACACGTGCTGCAGACATGACGTCATATTAATCTCCGCGAGTCCGCGGGATGGATAACGTTTCCAATCACGCGGATGAATCCTTAAAATTAACTTGCAAATTATAACGACGAACATAACTCGTCGGACTGGGAACCGACCGCACAACTTTACATCACGACCGCCAACGGACGCAGCGAAACGTCCAAAACTACCAATCGGATCGGTCCATCCGGTCGGCATGGCAGAACTGTCAAATAATTTAAAAAAAAATCATTAAAAAAAGTCAAAATCAAAATTAAAAATGTCAAATCTGTCACCAAAATTCAAAAATTCAAAAAATGTCAAAATCAAAAATGTCAAAATCAAAATTAAAAATGTCAAATCTGGCACCAAAATTCTAAAATTCTAAAAATGTCAAAATCAAAAATGTCAAAATCAAAATTAAAAATGTCAAATCTGGCACCAAAATCCAAAATGTCCAAAGAAAAAATTAAATTTAAAAATGTCAAAAAAAATTCTGTCTGAAAATCCGGCACCAAAATTGGTGTCTGAGGTCGTAGGTTGTCCAGTAGGGGGCAGCTCTTGAGGAGCCGAAGCGGTCATGAAAAGCTGTCACGCGGCGGGCACGTGCGGGCAGGTGAGGCACGTGGCGGTGTGGATGGCACCAAACAGGGAAGAGAAAGGCGTGTGGATCCCCTTACGATAACGGGGATCCACTGTCACGCAGAGCATGTTCCACGGGAGCCTTATATATTGTCATTAACAGTTTAATTACGCGTAATTAATTGTTCATTAACAGGTCGCGACCATTTATTGTTGGTTTATGTTGTTGCTGCAAACTAATTAACGGCATATGTCCATGATAATATAATGACGTGTTCATTGTTTTTTGCCACAATCCATGAGGATTGCCTGTGGAGGTAGATGCACGTTTTTGGCGAGACATCAGGTGCACGATATCAACAAGAGTCGAGATATGTCAAGTGTGTTGACAGTCAGACATCAGGTGCAGGATATCAGCCAGAAAACAGGGGTGTCTTAACAGCCAGATATCACATGCATGTTATCAGCCACATATGCATCTTATCAGGTGTGTTATCAGCCAAATATCAGGCGTGTTCTCATCCAAGTATCTTGTTATTAGCCATACATCAGTTGTACGATATCAACCAGTTAATGCATGTCAATGTTGTACGATGCATGTCAAGAGGTGTGTTGTCAGCCAGATATCAGGTGCAGGTTATCAGCCAGGTAGCATGGGCATCATATCAGACAGATATCAGTTGTATCATCAGCCATATATCAGGTTCTTTATAGTAGCCACATATCAGGTGTATGATATCAACAATAAATCACATGCATTTGTTTTAGGCTGACATCAGGAGTATCTTATCAGCCAGATATGCATGTTATCAGCTAGACATCAGGTGCAGATTATTGGCTAGATATCAGGTGCAGGTCATCAGCCAGATATCAGGTGTGCTATCAGCCAGATAGCAGTGGTGTGTTATCAGCCAGATATCAGGTGCGTTATCAGCCAGATAGCAGGGGTGTCTTATCAGCCGGATATCAAGTGCTGGTTATCAGCCAGATATCAGGGGTGTCTTAACAGCCAGATATCAGGCACAACTTATCAGCCAGATATCAGGTGTGCTATCAGCCAGATATCAGGTGCATTATCAGCCAGATAGCAGGGGTGTCTTATCAGCCGGATATCAGGTGCAAGTTATCAGCGAGATAGCAGGCGTCTTATCAGCAAGATATCAGGTGCGTTATCAGCCAGATAGCAGGGGTGTCTTATCAGCCGGATATCAAGTCCTGGTTATCAGCCAGATATCAGGGGTGTCTTAACAGCCAGATATCAGGGGTGTCTTAACAGCCAGATATCAGGCACAACTTATCAGCCAGATATCAGGGGTGTCTTAACAGCCTGATATCAGGGGTGTCTCATCAGCCAGATATCAGGGGTGTCTTATCAGCCAGATATCAGGGGTGTCTTATCAGCCAGATATCAGGGGTTTCTTAACAGCCAGATATCAGGGGTGTCTTAACAGCCAGATATCAGGGGTGTCTTATCAGCCAGATATCAGGGGTGTCTTATCAGCCAGATATCAGGGGTGTCTTATCAGCCAGATATCAGGGGTGTCTTAACAGCCAGATATCAGGTGTGCTATCAGCCAGATATCAGGTGCGTTATCAGCCAGATAGCAGAAGTGTCTTATCAGCCGGATATCAGGTGCAGGTTATCAGCAAGATAGTAGGCGTCTTATCAGCCAGATATCAGGTGCGTTATCAGCCAGATAGCAGGGGTGTCTTATCAGCCGGATATCAAGTGCTGGTTATCAGCCAGATATCAGGGGTGTCTTAACAGCCAGATATCAGGCACAACTTATCAGCCAGATATTAGGGGTGTCTTATCAGCCAGATATCAGTGGTGTCTTAAAAGCCAGATATCAGGGGTGTCTTAAGAGCCTAATATCAAAGGTGCCTTATCAGCCGGTTATCAAGTGCTGGTTATCAGCCAGATATCAGGGGTGTCTTAACAGCCAGATATCAGGGGTGTCTTAACAGCCAGGTATCAGGCACAACTTATCAGCCAGATATCAGGGGTGTCTTATCAGCCAGATATCAGGGGTGTCTTAACAGCAAGGTATCAGGCACAACTTATCAGCCAGATATCAGGGGTGTCTTAACAGCCAGATATCATGGGTGTCTTAGCAGCCAGATATCAAGGGTGTCTTAACAGCCAGATATCACGGGTGTCTTAACAGCCAGGTATCAGGCACAACTTATCAGCCAGATATCAGGGGTGTCTTAACAGCCAGATATCATGGGTGTCTTAGCAGCCAGATATCAAGGGTGTCTTAACAGCCAGATATCACGGGTGTCTTAACAGCCAGGTATCAGGCACAACTTATCAGCCAGATATCAGGGGTGTCTTATCAGCCAGATATCGGGGGTGTCTTATCAGCCAGATATCAGGGGTGTCTTAACAGCAAGGTATCAGGCACAACTTATCAGCCAGATATCAGGGGTGTCTTATCAGCCAGATATCAGGGGTGTCTTATCAGCCAGATATCAGGGGTGTCTTATCAGCCAGATATCAGGGGTGTCTTAACAGCCAGGTGTCAGGCACAACTTATCAGCCAGATATCAGGGGTGTCTTAGCAGCCAGATATCAGGGATGTCTTATCAGCCAGATATCAGTGGTGTCTTATCAGCCAGATATCAGGGGTGTCTTAACAGCCAGATATCAGGGGTGTCTTAACAGCCTAATATCAGGGATGTCTTAACAGCCTAATATCAGGGTGTCTTAACAGCCAGATATCAGGGGTGTCTTAACAGCCTAATATCAGTGGTGTCTTATCAGCCAGATATCAGGGGTGTCTTAACAGCCTAATATCATGGGTGTCTTAACAGCCTAATATCAGGGGTGTCTTGTCAGCCAGATATCAGGGGTGTCTTATCAGCCAGATAGCAGGGGTGTCTTAACAGCCAGATATCAGGGGTGTCTTAACAGCCTAATATCAGGGGTGTCTTAACAGCAAGGTATCAGGCACAACTTATCAGCCAGATATCAGGGGTGTCTTATCAGCCAGATATCAGGGGTGTCTTATCAGCCATATATCAGGGGTGTCTTAACAGCCAGGTGTCAGGCACAACTTATCAGCCAGATATCAGGGGTGTCTTATCAGCCAGATATCAGGGATGTCTTATCAGCCAGATATCAGTGGTGTCTTATCAGCCAGATATCAGGGGTGTCTTAACAGCCAGATATCAGGGGTGTCTTAACAGCCTAATATCAGGGATGTCTTAACAGCCTAATATCAGGGTGTCTTAACAGCCAGATATCAGGGGTGTCTTAACAGCCTAATATCAGGGGTGTCTTATCAGCCAGATATCAGGGGTGTCTTATCAGCCAGATAGCAGGGGTGTCTTAACAGCCAGATATCAGGGGTGTCTTAACAGCCTAATATCAGGGGTGTCTTAACAGCCTAATATAAGGGGTGTCTTATCAGCCAGATATCAGGGGTGTCTTAGCAGCCTAATATCAGGGGTGTCTTTACAGCCAGATATCAGGGGTGTCTTAACAGCCTAATATCAGGGGTGTCTGATCAGCCAGATATCAGGTGGAAGTTATCAGCCTAAAATCAGGGGTGTCTGATCAGCCAGATATCAGGTGTAAGTTATCAGCCTAATATCAGGGGAGTCTGATCAGCCAGATATCAGGTGTAAGTTATCAGCCTAATATCAGGGGTGTCTGATCAGCCATATATCAGGTGTAAGTTATCAGCCTAATATCAGGGGTGGCTGATCAGCCAGATATCAGGTGCAAGTAGCAGCCTAATATCAGGGGTGTCTGATCAGCCAGATATCAGGTGTAAGTTGTCAGCCTTATATCAAGGGTGTCTGATCAGCCAGATATCAGGTGTAAGTTATCAGCCTAATATCAGGGGTGTCTGATCAGCCAGATATCAGGTGCAAGTTATCAGCCTAATATCAGTGCATCTGATCAGCCAGATATCAGGGGTGTCTTAACAGCCAGATATCAGGGGTGTCTTTTCAGCCAGATATCAGGGGTGTCTTAACAGCCAGATATCAGGGGTGTCTTATCAGCCAGATATCAGGGGTGTCTTAACAGCCAGATATCAGGGGTGTCTTATCAGCCAGATATCAGGGGTGTCTTATCAGCCAGATATCAGGGGTGTCTTATCAGCCAGATATCAGGGGTGTCTTATCAGCCAGATATCAGGGGTGTTTATCAGCCAGATATCAGGGGTGTCTTATCAGCCAGATATCAGGGGGGGCCTAACAGCCAGATATCAGGGGTGTCTTAACAGCCAGATATCAGGTGTGCTATCAGCCAGATATCAGGTGCGTTATCAGCCAGATAGCAGGGGTGTCTTATCAGCCGGATATCAGGTGCAAGTTATCAGCGAGATAGCAGGCGTCTTATCAGCCAGATATCAGGTGCGTTATCAGCCAGATAGCAGGGGTGTCTTATCAGCCGGATATCAAGTGCTGGTTATCACCCAGATATCAGGGGTGTCTTAACAGCCAGATATCAGGGGTGTCTTAACAGCCAGGTATCAGGCACAACTTATCAGCCAGATATCAGGGGTGTCTTATCAGCCAGATATCAGGGGTGTCTTAACAGCAAGGTATCAGGCACCACGTATCAGCCAGATATCAGGGGTGCCGTATCAGCCAGATATCAGGGGTGTCTTAACAGCCAGATATCAGGGGTGTCTTATCAGCCAGATATCAGTGGTGTCTTAACAGCCAGATATCACGGGTGTCTTAACAGCCAGATATCAGGGGTGTCTTAACAGCCTAATATCAGGGATGTCTTAACAGCCTAATATCAGGGTGTCTTATCAGCCAGATATCAGGGGTGTCTTATCAGCCAGATATCAGGGGTGTCTTAACAGCCTAATGTCAGGGATGTCTTTACAGCCAGATATCAGGGGTGTCTTAACAGCCTAATATCAGGGGTGTCTGATCAGCCAGATATCAGGTGTAAGTTATCAGCCTAAAATCAGGGGTGTCTGATCAGCCAGATATCAGGTGTAAGTTATCAGCCTAATATCAGGGGAGTCTGATCAGCCAGATATCAGGTGTAAGTTATCAGCCTAATATCAGGGGTGTCTGATCAGCCATATATCAGGTGTAAGTTATCAGCCTAATATCAGGGGTGGCTGATCAGCCAGATATCAGGTGCAAGTAGCAGCCTAATATCAGGGGTGTCTGATCAGCCAGATATCAGGTGTAAGTTGTCAGCCTTATATCAAGGGTGTCTGATCAGCCAGATATCAGGTGTAAGTTATCAGCCTAATATCAGGGGTGTCTGATCAGCCAGATATCAGGTGCAAGTTATCAGCCTAATATCAGTGCATCTGATCAGCCAGATATCAGGGGTGTCTTAACAGCCAGATATCAGGGGTGTCTTTTCAGCCAGATATCAGGGTGTCTTAACAGCCTAATACCAGGGGTGTCTTATCAGCCAGATATCAGGGGTGTCTTAACAGCCAGATATCAGGGGTGTCTTATCAGCCAGATATCAGGGGTGTCTTATCAGCCAGATATCAGGGGTGTCTTATCAGCCAGATATCAGGGGTGTCTTATCAGCCAGATATCAGGGGTGTTTATCAGCCAGATATCAGGGGTGTCTTATCAGCCAGATATCAGGGGGGGCCTAACAGCCAGATATCAGGGGTGTCTTAACAGCCAGATATCAGGTGTGCTATCAGCCAGATATCAGGTGCGTTATCAGCCAGATAGCAGGGGTGTCTTATCAGCCGGATATCAGGTGCAAGTTATCAGCGAGATAGCAGGCGTCTTATCAGCCAGATATCAGGTGCGTTATCAGCCAGATAGCAGGGGTGTCTTATCAGCCGGATATCAAGTGCTGGTTATCACCCAGATATCAGGAGTGTCTTAACAGCCAGATATCAGGGGTGTCTTAACAGCCAGGTATCAGGCACAACTTATCAGCCAGATATCAGGGGTGTCTTATCAGCCAGATATCAGGGGTGTCTTAACAGCAAGATATCAGGCACCACGTATCAGCCAGATATCAGGGGTGCCGTATCAGCCAGATATCAGGGGTGTCTTAACAGCCAGATATCAGGGGTGTCTTATCAGCCAGATATCAGGGGTGTCTTAACAGCCAGATATCACGGGTGTCTTAACAGCCAGATATCAGGGGTGTCTTAACAGCCTAATATCAGGGATGTCTTAACAGCCTAATATCAGGGTGTCTTATCAGCCAGATATCAGGGGTGTCTTATCAGCCAGATATCAGGGGTGTCTTAACAGCCTAATATCAGGGGTGTCTGATCAGCCAGATATCAGGTGTAAGTTATCAGCCTAATATCAGGGGTGTCTGATCAGCCAGATATCAGGTGTAAGTTATCAGCCTAATATCAGGGGTGTCTGATCAGCCAGATATCAGGTGTAAGTTATCAGCCTAATATCAGGGGTGTCTGATCAGCCATATATCAGGTGTAAGTTATCAGCCTAATATCAGGGGTGTCTGATCAGCCAGATATCAGGTGCAAGTAGCAGCCTAATATCAGGGGTGTCTGATCAGCCAGATATCAGGTGTAAGTTGTCAGCCTAATATCAAGGGTGTCTGATCAGCCAGATATCAGGTGTAAGTTATCAGCCTAATATCAGCTGTGTCTGATCAGCCAGATATAAGGTGTAAGTTATCAGCCTAATATCAGTGCATCTGATCAGCCATATATAAGGTGTAAATTATAGCCTAATATCAGGGGTATCTGATCAGCCAGATATCAGGTGTAAGTTATCAGTTCAGCCTAATATCAGGGGTATCTGATCAGCCAGATATCAGGTGTAAGTTATCAGCCTAATATCAGGGGTGGCTGATCAGCCAGATATCAGGTGTAAGTTATCAGCCTAATATCAGGGGTGTCTGATCAGCCAGATATCAGGTGTGAGTTATCAGCCTAATATCAGGGGTGTCTGATCAGCCAGATATCAGGTGTAAGTTGTCAGCCTAATATCAGTGCATCTGATCAGCCAGATATCAGGTGTAAGTTATCAGCCTAATATCAGGGGTGTCTGATCAGCCAGATATCAGGTGCAAGTTATCAGCCTAATATCAATGCATCTGATCAGCCAGGTATCAGGTGTAAGTTATCAGCATAATATCAGGGGAATATGATCAGCCAGATATCAGGTGTAAGTTATCAGCCTAATATCAGGGGTGTCTGACCAGCCAGATATCAGGTGTAAGTTATCAGCCTAATATCAAGGGTGTCTGATCAGCCAGATATCAGGTGCAAGTTATCAGCCTAATATCAGGGATGTCTGATCAGCCAGATATCAGGTGCAAGTTATCAGCCTAATATCAGGGGTGTCTGATCAGCCAGATATCAGGTGCAAGTTATCAGCCTAATATCAGGGATGTCTGATCAGCCAGATATCAGGTGCAAGTTATCAGCCTAATATCAGGGGTGTCTGATCAGCCAGATATCAGGTGCAAGTTATCAACCTAATATCAAGAGTGTCTGATCAGCCAGATATCAGGTGCAAGTTATCAGCCAAATATCAGGGGTGTCTGATCAGCCAGATATCAGGTGCAAGTTATCAGCCTAATATCAGGGGTGTCTGATCAGCCAGATATCAGGTGCAAGTTATCAGCCTAATATCTGGGGTGTCTGATCAGCCAGATATCAGATGCAAGTTATCAGCATAATATCAGGGATGTCTGATCAGCCAGATATCAGGTGTAAGTTATCAGCCCAATATCAAGAGTGTCTGATCAGCCAGATATCAGGTGTAATTTATCAGCCTCATATCAAGAGTGTCTGATCAGCCAGATATCAGGTGCAAGTTATCAGCCTAATATCAGGGGTGTCTGATCAGCCAGATATCAGGTGCAAGGTATCAGCCTAATATCATGGGTATCTGATCAGCCAGATATCAGGTGTAAGTATCAGCATAATATCAGGGGTGTATGATCAGCCAGATAGCAGGGTTGTATTATCAGCCAGATATCAGGTGCACGTTATCAGCCTCATATCAGACGTGTCTGATCAGCCAGATATCAGGTGTAAGTTATCAGCCTAATATCAGTGCATCTGATCAGCCAGATATCAGGTGTAAGTTATCAGCCTAATATCAGGGGTGTCTGATCAGCCAGATATCAGGTGTAAGTTATCAGCCTAATATCAGGGGTGTCTGATCAGCCAGATATCAGGTGCAAGTAGCAGCCTAATATCAGGGGTGTCTGATCAGCCAGATATCAGGTGTAAGTTGTCAGCCTAATATCAAGGGTGCCTGATCAGCCAGATATCAGGTGTAATTTATCAGCCTAATATCAGGGGTGTCTGATCAGCCAGATATCCGGTGTAAGTTGTCAGCCTAATATCAGTGCATCTGATCAGCCAGATATCAGGTGTAAGTTATCAGCCTAATATCAGGGGTATCTGATCAGCCAGATATCAGGTGTAAGTTATCAGCCTAATATCAGGGGTGTCTTATCAGCCAGATATCAGGTGTAAGGTATCAGCCTAATATCAAGGGTGTCTGATCAGCCAGATATCAGGTGCAAGTAGTAGCCTAATATCATGGGTGTCTGATCAGCCAGATATCAGGTGTACGTTATCAGCCGAATATCAGGTGTGTCTGATCAGCCAGATATCAGGTGTAAGTTATCAGCCTAATATCAGGGGTGTCTGATCAACCAGATATCAGGTGTAAGGTATCAGCCTAATATCAGGGGTGTCTGATCAGCCAGATATCAGGTGAAAGTTATCAGCCTCATATCAAGGGTGTCGGATCAGCCAGATATCAGGTGTAAGTTATCAGCCTAATATCAAGGGTGTCTGATCAGCCAGATATCAGGTGTACGTTATCAGCCTAATATCAGGGGTGTCTGATCAGCCAGATATCAGGTGCAAGTTATCAGCCTAATATCAGTGCATCTGATAAGCCAGATATCAGGTGTAAGTTATCAGCCTAATATCAGGGGTGTCTGATCAGCCAGATATCAGGTGTGAGTTATCAGCCTAATATCAGGCGTGTCTGATCAGCCAGATATCAGGTGTAAGTTATCAGCCGATTATCAGTGCATCTGATCAGCCAGATTTCAGGTGTAAGTTATCAGCCTAATATCAGGCATGTCTGATCAGCCAGATATCAGGTGTAAGTTATCAGCCTAATATCAGGCGTGTCTGATCAGCCAGATATCAGGTGCAAGTTATCAGCCTAATATCAGTGCATCTGATCAGCCAGATATCAGGTGTAAGTTATCAGCCTAATATCAGGGGTGTCTGATCAGCCAGATATCAGGTGTAAGTTATCAGCCTAATATCAGGGGTGTCTGATCAGCCAGATATCAGGTGTAAGTTATCAGCCTAATATCAGTGCATCTGATCAGCCTAATATCAGGGGTGTCTGATCAGCCAGATATCAGGTGTAAGTTATCAGCCTAATATCAAGGGTGTCTGATCAGCCAGATATCAGGTGTAAGTTATCAGCCTAATATCAAGGGTGTCTGATCAGCCAGATACCTGGTGCAAGTTATCAGCCTAATATCAAGGGTGTCTGATCAGCCAGATATCAGGTGTAAGTTATCAGCCTAATATCAAGGGTGTCTGATCAGCCAGATATCAGGTGCAACTTATCAGCCTAATATCAAGGGTGTCTGATCAGCCAAATATCAGGTGTAAGTTATCAGCCTAATATCAAGGGTGTCTGATCAGCCAGATATCAGTTGCAAGTTATAAGACAGTTATCAGGAATGTGTAAATAATCACACATCAGGTGTACGATATTAATGATATATCAAGTAAATTGCATCAGCCAGACATAAGGAGTATTTATCAGCCAAAGTGAAAGTGGAATTTATCAGCCAGATAGCAGATGGATGTTATCAGGCAGACCTCAGGTGTATGCTATCAGCCAGATTTCAAGTGCAAATTATCCATCAAGTAGCAGGTGCACCTTTTCGGCCACATAGATAGTGCGAGTTACCTAGCAGACATCATAGGTATCTTATCAGCCAGCCAACAGGTGCACCTTATCAGTCCGATGGCAAGTGCAAGTTATCAGGCAGGCATCAGGTGTATCTTATCAGCCAGATAGCAGGTGCACCTTATCAGTCCGATAGCAGGTGCAAGTTACCAGCCAGATAAGAGGTTTGCCTTATCAGCCAGATTGCAGGTGCAAATGATCAGGCAGACATTAGGTGTATCTTATATCAGCCATATCACAGGAAAGTTGTATGTATAAAAGGTAGAGACCTATCCGTTAAGGTTTCCGGGAATTTAACACGTCAATTTGACCAATTGAACGAACAGAAGTACGCCCGTTACCTGTACACGGCTCTACATAGATCTCCATCTTGAAATGTTTCAAAGAATAGGAACGCTTCGATCGTTACCAGGGGTCTTCATCACGAGGCGGTGAATTGAACTATCTCAGGCAGTTTTTTCCAACAGGGAACATAGAGGACGATTAGTTGAACACTGAATAACGAACCCATCTTATTATCATTCACCAAATGTCTGTCTGTCTGTTCCCAGGTACCGCAAAAACGGCTGAACCGACTCCAACGAAATTTTGGGTGGGTAATCCTGGGACCCCCTGGAGTAAAATAGGCTATATTGTTTTTTCCAATTCGGAAAAATTTCCCAATTTTCCAGTTTTTCCAAACACGATGGAATAATATTTACCGATATGAACAGTGATGTGGCTTTTATTGAAATTCTACAAATACTGTTTAGATTTTGATGACTTGCATGTGATATGATTTAACGGATATTTATAGAAATCGTTTAAAATAAAAAAAGCCTTCAATTTCTGATATTTTGCCTTTTCATTTGGGCCTCCCAATTCGTATGTAATAATACCAACCTTTTCACAATCCCAACAATGTATACCAGAATATTCCAGTGCACACACACACACCTCCTCCCCAATCTCAGTGTGAATCTTTTCAGCCACTGCAATCAAAGGGTATAAAGCTATTCGGTCGACATAACGCGCCGAGACGCTTGTGCGCTCATTTACATACATTTGTGCATCGAAGTGTTACTGTGACGGTAAATTACCACGACTGGGAACTTTTTTATTTTAATTTCACTCCTAGGGTGGGAATCTTCCGAGCTTTTTGCTTTGAACACCTGATGTCCTCTCCTGACCGAATGTTGCACTCGGTGTGGGAGAGTGAGAGAGTGAAATAGAGGGAGAGAGATGGAGAGGGAGAACAATCCCACAAGACCTTTCCATGGACCACTGTTCTCAAAAATGGGAAGTGTGAAATGTTAACATGGGGTCTTCACAAGGTTATACAGTTGGGAATGGTCAGAGGTCATATGGTCTGGTATAAATTAATGGTAAAGATGGGTCGATGGCAGAGCTTTAATCATGTGACTTAAATGTTGCGTGTCATCCTCGAGCAGAATCTGAACGCTTGCAGGTGCAAGTTACCAGCCAGACATGAGGTTTGGCTTATCAGCCAATATCAGGTTTATCTTATCAGGAAAGGAGGTATTCGCCAGAAGAGATAATAATAATCACCTTTTCCTAATTGGGAGTTTTTCCCATAAGCGGTTTCAGAGAAGTTGCAAGTGTTTAAGGACTGACGGACGGACTGACGGATGGACGGACGACGCGCCATCGCATAGCTCCCCTGAACTTCGTTCCAGGTGAGCTAAAATTATTATAACCACAAACTATTCAGTCTTCTTCTTTCGTATGCAGCACTAGGGTACAGGGTAGCATCAATGGCTGAGGGTGCGACTGTGCCACTGTTGCAATGCCCTCTGTAGGTAAGGGCAGGAATTTCTTCAGTGTCGGTGATAGCTCGCCTACTCTTCGTGAAGGACACCGTGTGATCTTTAATGCCCACCAACTAATGCCGGCACATGGGATATACGTTTAACATCCATCGGAGGCACGGCACACACATTGATGAATTACCCTGCCTCTGAAACACCGGAATGACAATAGCTCGGTCGGGATTCAAACCAGGCTAGACAGCTTAGAGGCGAGTGTGCGTAGAGTCTAGGCCATCCCATCAGCCCACTATTCAGTCAATTCCGTCCAACTCATGATTACATTTTTAGACAGTCGCTACTGTTGTTTAACACTAAACCGAGAGAAATTTGGAGGAAATCTGACATCCTTGAGGTACTCTATGCTTATCGTGTCCACCACAACAGCATGGATCCGAGCAGCCTCAACTTACTACGCCGCTAGCTAGGCCACAATGATCTGTAGCTAATAAAGGTGCTTAAAGCAGTTTTTATGCATGAATGATGAATCCCATTACCTGTCCGATTTTTCCAGCCATCAGATTATATTTGGACTGTATATGGATTGTTTATAACTGATATCTTGGGGCCTCGTATGTGATTTCTGCTGGTCATGGTTTCAAGTGTGATGTGCGATATTGCCCCCAACACCCTCAGTGACCGATTGCGACCTTAATTTGACTAATAACCCCATCCCTAACTGTCGCTAGCATTGTTTGATACTCGGCGGTGTCACACATGGGTGGTGTATAGGCGAAGAGTCGTTGGTCCACACACTTAACGGAATTTAAAATTATTATAACTATAATGATGATAATCAGTGGCCGACTTCTGGTGACATTCACGATCATATTTCTTCAAACAACCCTATCCTGCAATGCTTTCCGAAGCTCTGCCTGAGAAAGATTGGTTGCATCATTTATCCTGTCCATGCAGGATACAAGGTCTGCCTCTTCCTCTTCTTCCCTCAATTCTCCATCTCTTCCCAATTTCTGACATTGCTGTTCTCCCCAATCCTAACTGTCTTTGAATTTCTCGTCCACATTTTCGATTAACTTCAATCTTAGAAGAAGATAAAACGTTCACTATTTTCACGTGGTTGTCTCCCAATATGAACACTTAGATCTTCTTAGTTGACAAGATTTAAGTATTTTTTAGGTTAAAATAAAAAACAGCTGTTTCACTTTCCTTCTTCACTGTCTGCAGCAGTTTCATAAATTCACCTTTACTTTCTGCCAACACAATGAGATCATCAGCATACCTGAGCCTTAGAATGTTAACACATCTCCCTCCAATCCCGACTCCAGCCTCTCTGTCATCCAAGTTAGATTTTTCGTCAAAATTATTATAACCACAAATTAAATCTTAACTCTTACACGAGCCTCGATCTTGTATACAAAAAAAAAAAAAAACCCCCCAAAAAACGGCATTCCGTCCGATGATAATGGCAAAATTATAATATTAATAACAATATTATAATATGAGCACAGGAGCTGGCAGGATGGCCGAGACCGAGAGCTATGCACACTCCTCTCTAAGTTGTCTCGCTTGGGTTCGAATCCTGATCCAGCTATAGACTGCCATCGAAGTGTTTCACCGGCAGGGGGTGTGTTAGTCCGGCGGATGGGCGTTGGAACGGTGACCCGTCTGGCTGTCTGCCAGAATTAGTTGGTGGACGTTAAAGATCCCACGCGAGAGAGCAGGCGAGCTATCACCAGCAGCATTAACAAATTACCTTAGTGAACGTCAGGCCTGGTCAGCCAGTTCGTGAAAGACCAAGTTTCCTTCGACCAATCCCACCAGGACCTGGGAATCATTGTGACCGTTAAAGAAGAATAAGAATTTTCGCACACCGCCGTCTGCATGGTATGCACATACCACATATGCATGATCCCAGCCACCTTAGGTGTTTTGAGTATTTTTTTTTAATTACTTGCAAAATCGAAGTTTTTCAAGTACAGTATATTGGTCGGTTGCGTTTGTGGTTCTGTCTGTCTGTTTGTTTGTCACCGGCCTACAGGTCACAATTCTAAACCGATCGTCACGAAACTTCACTAAGTTGTATAGGTCGTCCCAATTGAGAAGCCTATTGTTTTTGGGGTCAAAAGGTCAACATAGGCCAAAGGTCACCAACTTTGCCAAATTTCTAAAATCCTCAATTTTCATCCGATTGACTTGAAATTTGTAGAGGACTTGCATATCTGGTCACTGAATTCAACCACCAAGTATATTTGAGGTCAGCATAGGCCAAAAGGTCAACATAGGCCAAATTTCTAAAATCCTGAATTTTCATCTGATTGACTTGAAATTTGTAGAGGACTTGCATATCTGGTCACTGAATTCAACCACCAAGTATATTTGAGGTCAACATCAGCCAAAAGGTCAACATAGGCCAAATTTCTAAAATTCTCAATTTTCATCCAATTGACTTCATCCAATCCTCCGTCGTGCGAAGTCCTTCCTTGGCACACCTGAGCTCCTCACCACATACAAGGCTTTCATCCGCAGCTCAATGGAATACTGCTCTCCCCTCTGGGCTGGTGCTCCTGCCTCACACCTAGCTCGTCTTCACGCTGTTGAAACCAAAGCATTCAGAATCATTGGAATCTCCCGCGATGAAGCTAACTCCAAGGGCCTCTCACTCACTCACCGCAGGCAGGTTGGTGGTCTTTCCGTCTTCTACCGACTCCTCTCTGGCCTTGCCCCCCCCCCCCCCCAGCTCTCTCTGGGCTCTGTCCCGCAAATATTCCTGCAGGTCGCACAAGATCTGCCTGCAACCCTCTTATGGTTAAACTGCCAAAATCAAGACTCTCTGCTCACCTTCACTCCTTCATTCCTCTTTTCTCCCGCCTCTGGAACAAACTCCCTCACTCTCTTCAATCCCACTCCACCCTCCAGGTCTTTAAAACAGCTGTTCACCACCATCTCTTATCTTCCCCCATCCAAAACCTTGATCTTTTCTACCCCCGCTAATTTCACCCCAATTCCACTTTTTTGAAATACCAACTTCTGTCCTGGAAGTCCTTGGTGTCCTTGTGTTTTATACTTCTCCCTCCCCCCCCCCCCCTTCCCACGCCTCCTCCCCCCAAACCCCCCAAGCCCTCTCCCTTCCACACATCTCCCTGCTCTCAAATGTTGTGTTTGTGTGCTTCCCCTTCTCTCCCCATCTTGTTTTCCACTCCCTCTTTTTATATATTTTGTTTGTCTGGTTGATTTGTTTGTGAAGTAAATGTTAGCTCTTTCACGAGCCAGTATACACTATTCAGTATACAAAAAAAATAAAAAAATAATATCTGGTCATTGAATTCAACCACGTATTATATTTTAGGTAAACATAGGCCAAAAGGTCAACATAGGCCGAATTTCTAAAATTACCAATTTTCATTTGATCGACTTGAAATTCTAAGAGGACTTGCATATCTGGTCACTGAATTCAACCACCAACTATTTTTGAGGTCAACATAGGCCAAGTTTTTAAAATCCTCAACTTTCATCCGATTGACTTGAAAACTGAACAGTATTTGCACATTGAATCATTAAATAGCGAAACTAACTATTTTTGAGGTCAAAAGGTCAACTCAAGATCAACCTTCCAAAATCATCATTTTTCATCTGAAAAATCGTCACTTTTCTTCCTGTTGACCCGAGCTTTGATCAAGATTGTCAATTTTAATCTTGATGAAATGGACAATTTGCTGTATCAATGGAATTTTTTTTCTTGGGGGTGGGGGGCGGATCTTGCAAGTATCGTGCTCCGCATGACGTCTTCTTGTTTTTTATTTGTTTGAAAAAGGAAAAGAATATTTTTTTATTTTTTTTTAAGCAACATTTTTAGTCTGGACTATGACGGGGTCAGGTGTTTGACCCACTGACCTCCGAGACTCGTTCAGAGCGAACGCTCTCACCGTTAAGTCCACCGAGTCGAGTCAAACGGTCTGCAGGTATTCACATCTACCTGCAACAGATCGGCGATAAGATCGACGACTCGGCTGAGCCCTCCTTTCGTAATTTCGCCCTCTTTTCAAACATCCTCACCTCTGTTTCTCAATCGGCGGAGGCTCTCCTGCCCCGCGGTCTCCCGGCGATCATGGACCCTGCAGGCGATAACCATCCATCGCGCATTTTCTGCTGGGAAGGCCGAACGAAGCCATAACGAATATTAATGATGTGTGACATTTTAGTATGTTAATTTTTGACAGATTAAAGCATTGCGCGCATAACTTTTTATTCCTGCATGAATAATTGATCAATGCATGGTAATTTAGTCGCGGGCATGAATGTTAATTCGGAGAATTACTTCTGTGATATGCAAATTCGCGCCGATGCTCGGGTTTCTCGGTACGATGACGATGTAAAAAATAAAATAAAAATAATAATAATAAAAAAATTTAATTTTTTTTTAAATCGGAAAACAAAAACTACTTTTACGTCTACGTTCCTATTGCTCAGTGTAGTGGGTGCAATCAATTTCCCCCAACATGAAATTAACTTCATGCATGGATGGCTATTCATCTACAAATAGTAAAATGGCGACCGGCATTACACAATTTAGCAGTTTAATTATGCACAGTACCGATGGAGCCTCGTCTCTGCGGTGCTAAAAGGAAAGCGTAATTATAAAATCGATAAACGTGTGTTGGGTTTTACAGAAGGAGAGTTCATGATGCTCAGGATTAATCATCGCAATGAACTGTTGTAATTGTTTGTGTTTTTTGAAAAGCGATGAGCTTTGTAACAAGCTCCATGTACTCCCTGCTCTGCGAGCCTCCTCCTGGGCTTTTGATGAGCTTATAAACCCCCCTCTCGTGGGGGTGGGGGGCGACGCAGCACCTGGACGTCATTCGTACATACCTATCGAGGTGTGATGGGGTAGGAGTCCCTCTCGCCGGACCGTCGAAGATCCCAAATTGGCAACGGGATTGCCTCCCGACTCTGCGGTGCCGTGGCACAATAAAGCGGGAATAATACGTTTGTTTTACACCTGCAATCGCTTCCTCGCGCTTACGTCTCTCACCTCCCCCATCACCACCATTTCACGACGGACTGACAACCCCCCACGGAGAATTTCAAAAAAGTCAATATACCACCTGCGTGGTCACGCAAACGTCCGGTTGCGGGTTGTCGTCGCACCGCGTTCAGATTCCCTCCGGTGTTTTAGTGCGAAGGGTTATGGAAGAAGCAGATTATAAACATGAAACGAAACATCGAAAAGGTGTACATGTAGAGGATAATGGGGGTCATTATGGGAGAAAGAATACGTACTTTGTAGTATATTGTTGGGTGTTTTAGTGATGATGAAATTCAAATTTGACGCACTTTTGTTTATAACTAAAGCTTGTGTATAACCTCGATAGGAAATTATCAACAAATAGTCTAAATGTGTTCGTAAGGTTCTTGATAGCTGGATGTTTGATGTTCATGCAGGTGCTTTTCGAGTAATATGCGGAAACATGTCCCTGGCAGGTAAAATGATGCGAGATACCTCTACAATATCAAATACCTCTCCATAATAATATAATAATTATATACATCTTCCTCGGTTCAGTATATTGAGCACATTTCATTGGAAATTGTCTGCTATTCCCAAAAAGGCTGAGAGCGGAATATATACGCAGGACCGAGGGGGTTGTATATGTAGAGTGTGGGAGTCATCTTTGTCCATCTTTCCTGCCAGGGGAATGTTGACCCACCTTGCTCGACTAGGTGCATTAAAGAGAAAATGTCACTAAACAAATTAAGGTAATTGCAAGGCACACCTTTATATGCAATCCCGAGGCAAAACAGCAGCATAAGGGATTTAACGCTCGACTCAGCCATTGGTGTTGAGATTATAATGGGAAGCCATTTTGGAGGACTGCAAGGAGAATGTACAGCAAAGGAGAGCAAGAAATTAGAAGGGATGGATGTAGAATCTTGGCTTACGGGGGTTTGTGAAAAAAGCATTTGTAGCTGAGCAATACTGGGATCAAGTTTACAGCAGAAAGAATCAAGAGAAGATGAGGAAAGGGCAGGATATAACAAAGACTGCTAGCTGGAAGAGCTAGAACACTGGATGGGTCAGGACATAACTGGACAAAAGGAACAGTAGAGAGAGACGGGGAGGAGGAGGGGGATACCAACAGCGGAGTTGAAGGACAAAAGAGGGAGAATTGATCAAACAATGCGTGTGGGGAGGAATGCAGTGCAGGGAAGGACACATGGGGTGGACAAGATGGATACAGAAGGAAGGAAAAACTGGAAGGAGGAGGGATTTGGTGGGGATTAACGAGGGTAGAAAAGATCATGGTTATGGATTGGGGATGACCTGAGATGGTGGTGAGCAGCTGTCTTGAATACCGAAGGGGAAGAATGAGATTGAAGAGGTTGTGGAAGTTAGTTCCACAGTTGGGGGGGCGGGGGGGATTACAAATTCTTCCCCAACAAATTCCTGCCCCTTAAAGGGGGCGTTACATCGGCGGTAGTGCCACGCCCCCAGCCAATGATGCTCAACAGCCTTGTGCAGCTGTTCTGCATCCAAAGTAAGAAGAAGAAGAATCACTCCCTTCGTCATGTCATGTGCAATAAATAGATGGTCTTCTCAAACTTTCTGTCCTATACCAATAGAAAAGAAATAAACACCACAATTATGTAACTCTTTCATTGCCAGGGACTGAATACATTGACAACAACATGTTCAATAGTGATCTTATCAGTTGTTAAACGTTACATTCATGATATTCTATGCAAAAACAAGGCTGAAAGCCTAACAGCGGCGTAGCTGGGCTTGTAAAATATTATAAACTACAAACACACATGATTAGCTTCTCAAGCAGTCGCTAATGATGTTTATAACATTAAACGAAGAAATTTGGAGGAATCCCGACATCCGTGAGGTAAGTTTTACTTACAGAACTGAGGGAAGATCTACTGTAATCTACATTATACCCCACAAGGATTGGGTTTATAACATGCTATAAAAAAAACTGAGGCAAATTCATTACTTCCGCGGTTGTTAGTCCGCACAACGCTTATCGATTCATGAACCATACACCGCTTCAATCCATCAACTTTGTATTCACGACATTGGGATTAAAGTGTTATGGTCATATTTACTATATTATTAGTATTACGAAAAGGATACTACTGAAACGATACACTACTGTATGAAGAAACCTGGGCTTAATTTGTCCGAAGCGGTCCGAAGGTGAGGCATGAAGCCTAAGGCCTATACGTGCCGTATTGTTGGAAGAGATGTAACGCCGATGCTTTCGATATATGATGGTCATTTTAGCAATCGGTTTGTTTGTGTTTCACACTGAATGAAAAACATTACGGGAGAGCATGGCGATTGTGATATATGGCAGGTTCGACGATATGTTCGGCCTGAAGGAAATTGGAATCCAAATGCCGGAGGGAGTGTGGAGAGTCAGCCGCCGTACCGCCGTAATGATATCAGACTTAATCACATCACCTTTGTTTGTGAAGTTTGTTTGTGAAGTCTGTTTGTGAAGTTTGTTTGTGGAGTTTGTTTGTGAAGTAAATGTTAGCTCTTTCACGAGCCTCGATTCAGTATACAAAAAAAAAAAAAAAAAAAAAAAAAAACCTTGTCATGTGATCAAATCCTCAGCTCTGATTGGTATACGTTTGAGGGGACATACAGACAGACAAACACTGTTCTAGACGGCTTTGCCCTATGGGCTACGCAGTAATAATGCCTTTTGTTTCCTCCATCACAATGTAAAGCTGATTTACCTTTTCCCCAATAATTTATAACACTAATGATGGAACTTGGCAACATATCACATGCACGCAGGTGAAGGATACTAATGCAGCCGTGGCCAAAAATATTGGCACCCTTGCACATTTTTCAAATAATGCACCATCTCTTCCAGAAAATTGTTGAAATTTAAAAATATTTTGGTATCCACATATGTATTTCTTTGGTTTGCAATGGATCAAAACAAAAAAACCTGAAAAATTACTAAAATTTAACTTATTCCATAAAGAGATCCTAAAATGGCCCAGACAATATTATTGGCGGCACCTTTTAGAAGTTGTTAGAAATAATTAGATTTCAAGCAGGTGAATCCCCTTTACTTTGGAATTGAACTCACCTGTGGTGAGTTGCAGGTGCCTGCAATATAAAAATCACTCATTCATCCAGTTTGAATAGAGAAAAGGAGTCATTCTGCTGTTTTGTGTCACTGTGTGTACCGCAATTAACATGGAGAAAAGCAAGACAACCAGGGAATTGTCTGAGGAGGTCAGAAAGAAGATTGTAGCCAAGCTTGGACAATCTCAAGGCTCAAGTCCATCGCCAGAGACCTTTATGTTCCTGTGTCCACCATACACAATGTTATCAGGAAGTTTAAGGCCCATGGTGCTGTCGCCAACCTCCCTGGATGTGGTATCAAGAGAAAACTTGATCGAAGATTGCAGCAAATAATTGTTTGAATGGTGGAGAAAGCACCTCGATCAACTGCCAAACAGATTCAAGCTGACCTTCAGACACAAGCAAGGTACGACACAGTTTCAACTCGCACCATCCGTCACCAACTCAATGAAAGGGGGTTCTATCGTTGGAGAACCAGGAGGACCCCACTGCTGAGAAAACCCAACTGGAGTTTTCCAAAACACACCTGAACAAGCCAAAATCCTTCTGAGAGAATGTCCTGTGGACAGATGAGACCAAATTAGAGCTTTTTGCTAAAGCACATCATCTCTATGTTTACAGAAAACAAAATGAAGCCTTCAAAGAAAAGAACACCTTCCCTATAGTCAAACACAGAGGAGGTTCAGTGATGGCCTCTGGCACTGGGTGCCTTGAATGTGTGAATGGCATCATGAAATCAGGAGATTACCAAGGCATTTTGGAGTGCAATGTTCAACCTAGTGTTAGAAAGCTGGGTCTCTGTCGAAGGTCATGGATCTTTCAGCAGGACAATGACCCCAAACACACTTCAAAAAGCACCCAGGAATGGTTCAAGACAAAACGCTGGACTGTTCTGAAGTGGCCAACAATGAGTCCAGATCTAATTCCCATTGAACACATGTGGGGAGATCTGAAAACAGCAGTTGGGAGAAGGCACCCTTCAAATCTGGGAGAACTGAAGCAGTTTGCACAAGAAGAGTGGGCCAAACTGCCAGTAGAGAGGTGAAGGAAGCTCATTCATGGCTATAGGAAGCACTTGACTGCAGTTATTTTGTCCATGGCTGTGCTACCAAATATTAAGTTGAGAGTGTCAATAATTTTGTCAATGCCATTTCTTTTTATTTTCTAATTTAAAAGAATATATTAAGTTCTGAATCAAAATCATAGGTTCTGTAATACTAACAGTGAAATAAAGAATTGTGGAGGCCAAAAACTTTTGTCAATTATTTCAACTTATTTTTAGAGAAAATTGTGAGTTATTTGAAAAAGGTGCAAGGGTAGCAATATTTTTGGCCACGACTGTATATATTAATGTATGTCTACGTGAGTTATAAGGATGTTCGGAGACATGGGGATTTGAATAAGGGGGTTCCAGCATCACGAGATATGTACTCATATGGGAACACCAAAGAGGCGAACCCATTGATCATAATTGATGGTAAAGATAAACAGTACCAAAGTTGCGAAGCAATAATTGGACATGTCTGCCAATATGTTGTGAAGAAAAACACGTAATAGCCGGCGAAGCCGGTGTTGCGAATGAACGCATACGTATTATGTTGAAAAGCCAGATTTTGCTGGATCCTTTGAGAATTTCGAAGCTTTGACGCACCAAATCGCTCCATGGAGGCCGCCATCTTGCGGATGCGGAAGTATGCATGAACAATTATTGTGAAAAAGTTCAATGGAGGCTTTGGCTTCGCTGGCTCATTGCGGCTTTGCAGTAGGGTCATATTATAAACGTTTATAAAGAAGATATTTAGTTGAAAGTACATTTCACAATGAGTTTATATTTGAAATAAGGACAAGCGTTACGCCTAGGTCCCCCGTCGGTGAAGTGATGTGAGTTGACAAAGTGGAAGACGCAAGGCGGCCATCTTCGATTTTGATGTGGTGACCCAATTTTCAATAGCGTTCTCCCTTATGCGTAGATACACACACACCAGATTAGAAGTTAGTAGTTCGTTTATTTTTCAAGATATTTCGCTCACAAGGTTCAGACATATATATGGTGGCGGCCATCTTTGATTTTGACGTTGCGACCAAATTTTCAATAGCGTTCTTCCGTATGCCAAGATACACCCACACACCAGATTAGAAGTTGGTACTTCGCTTATTTTTCAAGATATTCCGCTCACAAGGTTCAGACATACATGGCGGCGGCCATCTTGGATTTTGACGTGGCGACCCAATTTTCAATAGTGTTCTTCCTTATGCGTAGTTACACCCACACACCAGATTAGAAGTTAGTCGTTCGTTTAGTTTTCAAGATATTTCGCTCACAAGGTTCAGACATAAAAATGGTGGCGGCCATCTTGGATTTTGCCGTGGCGATCCAATTTTCAATAGCCTTCTTCCTTATGCGTAGATACACCCACACACCAGAATAGAAGTTAGTACTTTGTTTATTTTTCAAGATATTCCGCTCACAAGGTTCAGACATACATGGCGGCGGCCATCTTGGATTTTGACGTGGCGACCCAATGTTCAATAGCGTTCTCCCTTATGCGTAGCTACACCCACACACCAGATTAGAAGTTAGTAGTTCGTTTATTTTTCAAGATATTTCGCTGACAATGTTCAGACATATATATGGTGGCGGCCATCTTGGATTTTGACATGGCGACCCAATTTTCAATAGCCTTCTTCCTTATGCCTACATACACCCACACACCAGATTAGAAGGTGGTACTTCGCTTATTTTTCAAGATATTCCGCTCACAAGGTTCAGACATACATGGCGGCGGCCATCTTGGATTTTGACGTGGCGACCCAATTTTCAATAGCGTTCTTCCTTGTGCCAAGATACACCCACTCACCATATTAGAAGTTGGTACTTAGCTTATTTTTCAAGATATTCCGCTCACAATGTTCAGACATACATGGCGTCAGACATACATGGCGGCAGCCATCTTGGATTTTGACGTGGCGACCTAATTTTCAATAGGGTTCTTCCATATGCCTAGTTGCACCCGCACACCAAATTAAAATTCGGTCCTTCGCTTACGCACGCACGCACGTCCGCACGCACGCACGGACGGACGCACACACGGACGGAGGGGAAAACCATAGTCCCCCTTTCGCTCCGCAGTGCGACGGGGGACAAAAAGGGAGGGCTCCGACCATATGGACCTCTCCGTCTCCTATCATGAGTCTACGCGTGCATGGTGATCTGATTTTGAAAATGCAGAGCTGAAGGAATGCCTTGGCATATCCTGCAGTGCATTTGATTACGCAGAGTAAAAGCTGTGCCGTCATCTCACTGTGTTAGTGGTGGGATCACAATACTTGTCACTGCACCACAACAACATGAATGTTGCCATGCGGATTCTGTCTGACGTGTCAGTGATGGAACAACTAATCAGAAAACAACGGCTGATGTTATGAGTTTGGTAATTGTGATAGATCTGTAAAGCAGAATTCCAAAGAAGGTGGAGTTTAATGAGGAGAATTTGCAATGGACAGGGTGTCTATATGTATTGATATCGCAAAGATGCATTTCAGATATTGCAAAGGACTGGCTGAGTATGATATATTGCGTAGGATCCCAGGGTATCAATATATTGTTAGCCATTTCATTGAAACTGTTTTTTTGAATAGGTGGAAGTTTTCTGTAATTTTTGGAAATTGTCAGAATTCATTTGGGCTGGCAGGATGTCCTGGAGGTATGCATACTGGCCTCTAAACCCCTGAGCCTGGGTTTGAATCTTGACCCAGCTATAAACTGTCACCCTGGTGTCTCGCAGGCAGGGTGATTCATCAATGTGTGTGCCCTCTGATGGGCGTCTCGTCTGCCGGAATTAGTTGGTGGACGTTAAATATCCCACGGTGTCCTTTGCCAAGAGTCGGCAAATTATTGCGAGCACCCTGAACAAATTGCAAATTCTTGCTATAACCTTCAAGGAGCACTGCATCAACTGCGCAGGTACACCTCCAGCAAATGATATGACACTATCAGAAGCCATGTACTGCATACGGAAGGAACGGTGGAGGAAAAGATGAGCAAAAAAAGTATCTGGTACACAAATGTACAATGGGACTTAGGAGTACTGCACCATATATCTAGAACGAATAAAAACAGCCAGAACACAACAGAAGAAAACAGCGAGAACACAATGGAAATTGAGGAAACACACCAACGCAAGTGGGACACTTGGAGGAAGATTGGGCGGTGGGAATAATGCGAAAGAGAGTAAAAGGAGAGGGAGAAGAGAGCTGGAAGACACAGGAGGTAAACAAGCTGGATCCAAGTTCAAGCACAAGTAAGCGGCTGAACTAACAGAAAGAGAAAACCAGAGATGAAAGAGCAATGGAACAAATGAACAGAAAGACAGGTGAAGGGAGAGTGAGAAAACACAATAACCTGTATGGAATAGGTGTGTTTTGAGAGGGTTAATACGGGTAGAAAATATAACGAGTATGGATGGGAAATTACCAGAGGGAGAGGTAAACAGCCATTTCGAATCACTGGAAGGAAGAAAGAGGCTAAGTAGAATAACAAACTTGGTTGTTTCACATATGAAATATAAGAGAAACAATTGAGTAAAGGTAAGAGGTGAACCTGTATATTGGGAATTTCACCAAAGGTGGGTTACTGTTTGAATACATGTGTCCTGCAAAAAACCTGAGGGGTTGAGGGTGAGAGACAGAACACAGACACGAAAGAGGGTGCAAAACTTGAAGGATAATCCACCAACCGTCTATGTGATGGGAGCAACATTCCCAGACATTCAGCTTCATCCAGGGAGATTCATTGATTTTGAGGGTCTTGGACTCCAAGCACATAAAAATGTGATGCCAATATTGACACCAGTCCAAACGGGAGAGCAGTCCTCCATCATTGCTGCAGGTGAAGACCTTGTAGATTGTTACAAGTTCAGATTTTTCAAGGTAGGACTGCACAAAGGAGGATTCCCAGTCAGCGGTTTGATTTGGAGGTCAACTCCAATATGTGGTTTGTAGAAGAGAAATCATGGTTGATGGCGAGGCCCAAACTGGTGATAGATATTGTGCGAATTATATAAAAGGGTTTGCCAGACGGAGCTTCCAGAGAGACATAGAGAGTGTGAGATTTGTTGAAGTTGTACGACATATTCCAAGTGTTGGACCAACTCCTGATTCTATCGAGGTCTGCAGCGAGGAAAGAAGCTGCTATACCTGTCTATCAGCTATATGAAGGATGAACGATGCTACAGCAAAAGGTGGAGTCATCCGCATCAGGTACACAAATGAGTGAGTCAGAGAAAGTTAGAGGAAAACGGATTTTGCAATATATAAGTTTTGTATTAATTTTGTTCAATATCTAAGCATTGAAATTATATCCATGTAAAGTGAATTGACATTGTAATATGCATTGAGAATCAAGGTTTAATAATAAAAAAAAAATTTAATCAGGAGGAAAATTAGTCAATTACAAAGAACAGGCCTACATTGTTCAGACAGCCCCAGAGAAAGATTGCCACAGAGATTAAATTATATTGATGATATTTCTACTGAAGAAATTGTCTTCAAACATAAATATTCTGTCTCGCTGTACTTGGTGCACTCTGAAAGATGTTGTTTGAAAGTTCCAGACGACCATAATACAAATGAGTGTTGATACACTACATGGCCAAAAATATGTGAACGCCCGTACTTCACACCCGTATGTGCTCAAACATCTCATTCCAAAATCATGGGCATTAATATGAAGTTGGTCCACCATTTGCTGCTATAACAGCCTCCACTCTTCAAGGAAGGCTTTCCACTAGATGTTGGAACATTGCTGCAGGGATTTGGTTCCATTCATGCACAAGAGCATTAATGAGGTCGGCCACTGATGTTGGGCGATTAGGCCTGGCTCGCAGTCGGCATTCCAATTCATCCCAAAGGTGTTCGATGGGGTTAAGGTCAGGGCTCTGTGCAGGCCAGTCAAATTCTTCCACACCGATCTCGACAAACCATTTCTGTATGGACTTTGATTTGTGCATGGGGGCATTGTCATGCTGAAACAGGAAAGGCCCTTCCCCAAACTGTTACCACAAAGTTGAAAGCACACAATCGTCTAGAATGTCATTGTGTGCTGTAGCATTAAGATTTCCCTTCACTGGAACTAAGGGGCCTAACCCGAACCATGAAAAACAGCCGCAGACCATTATTCCTTCTCCACCAAACTTTACAGTTGGCACTATGCATTTGGGCAGGTAGCATTCTCCTGGCATCCGCCAAACCCAGATTCGTCCGTCAGACTGCCAGTTGGTGATGCGTGATTCATCACTCCAGAGAATGCGTTTACACTGCTCCAGAGTCCAATGGTAGCGAGCTTTCCACCACTCCACCCGACGCTTGGCATTGCACATGGTGATCTTAGGCTTGTGTGCAGCTGCTCTGCCATGGAAACCCATTTCATGAAGCTCCCGACAAACAGTTGTTGTGCTGACGTTGCTTCCAGAGGCAGTTTGGAACTCGGCAGTGAGTGTTGCAACCGAAGACAGACGATTTTTACGTGCTACGCACTTTAGCATTTGTCGGTCCCGTTCTGTGAGCTTGTGTGGCCTAACAATTTATTTTTTTTTGTATATTGAATCGAGGCTCGGGAAAGAGCTAACATTTACTTCACAAACAAATCAACCAGACAAACAAAATATATAAAAAGAGGGAGCGGAAGACAAGATGGGGAGAGAAGGGGAAGCACACAAATACAACATTTGAGAGCAGGGAGATGTGTGGGAGGGAGAGGGCTTGGGGGGAGGAGGCGTGGGAAGGGGGGGGGGGGGGGTGGGAGAAGTATAAAACACAAGGACACCAAGGACTTCCAGGACAGAAGTTGGTATTTCAAAAAAGTAGAATTGGGGTGAAATTAGCGGGGGTAGAAAAGATCAAGGTTTTGGATGGGGGAAGATAAGAGATGGTGGTGAACAGCTGTTTTAAAGACCTGGAGGGTGGAGTGGGATTGAAGAGAGTGAGGGAGTTTGTTCCAGAGGCGGGAGAAAAGAGGAATGAAGGAGTGAAGGTGAGCAGAGAGTCTTGATTTTGGCAGTTTAACCATAAGAGGGTTGCAGGCAGATCTTGTGCGACCTGTAGGAATATTTGCGGGACAGGGCCCAGAGAGAGCTGGGGGGGGGGGGGGGCAAGGCCAGAGAGGAGTCGGTAGAAGACGGAAACCCCACCAACCTGCCTGCGGTGAGTGAGTTAGAGGCCCTTGGAGTTAGCTTCATCGTGGGAGATTCCAATGATTCTGAATGCTTTGGTTTCAACAGTGTGAAGACGAGCTAGGTGTGAGGCAGGAGCACCAGCCCAGAGGGGAGAGCAGTATTCCATTGAGCTGCGGATGAAAGCCTTGTATGTGGTGAGGAGCTCAGGTGTGCCAAGGAAGGACTTCGCACGACGGAGGATGCCCAGTCGGCGACTGGCTTTGGAGGACAGATTTGAAATGTGGTTTTCCCAGGAAAGATCATGGCAGATAGTGAGACCCAAAAGCTTGAGTGGCAGAACCTCTTGGAGAGGATTATTCAGAAAGTGGATGGGAGGGTTGTCCAGTCGGTCTTTTCGGAGAGACATCGTAAGAGTGTGAGATTTGTCAGGATTGAAAGACATGTTCCACTTGTTTGCCCAGTCTGTGATTTTTCCAGGTCAAGAGAGTGAGGAGGCTGCAGACTGCCGATCTGAGGGATGAAGAATGGAGCGACAGAGAGTGGAGTCATCAGCAAAGATATAAGAGAGGATTTTCAAGAGAGTCAGAGAGATCATTGATGAAGACCAGAAAAAGCACAGGGCCCAGAACACTGCCTTGGGAATTCACAGCTAAGCTGTTGTTGCTGCAAGACGTTTACACTTCACAATAACAGCACTTACAGTTGACTGGGGCAGCTCTAGCAAGGCAGAAATTTGGCGAACTGACTTGTTGAAAAGGTGGCATCCTATGACGGTGCCACATTGAAAGTCACTGAGCTCTTCATTATAGGCCATTCTACTGCCAATGTTTGTCTATGCAGATTGCATGGCTGTGTGCTTGATTATATATATCTGTCAGCAATGGGTGTGGCTGAAACAGCCGAATCCAATAATTAGAAGGGGGTGTCCGCATACTTTTGGCCATGTAGTGTAGCTTTACAAAGGCGATGATATCTCTTAGCAAACCTGAGCACTTCTCAAGATCCTCTTGATATGCAATGTGACGTATGGCTCGAAGAGTCACTGCTTTCCAACCTGGAAGGAAAATAAAACTATCATTTTGTGGGCCATCCTGTTTGAACCAAATATACTCAGAGGAGTATAGCATCCTATGAGCTGAGACCTCCTGTCATATCTGAATCTATGAAATGCCAATAATGGTAAAAGATGAGAATTACCATCTGAAGAGGAAAAAATAAAATAGAAATGTGGGAGATTGCGTTGCAAGAAACACATGTCAGTTACTAGGATGAGAGATAGCAAATTCCCCTGGAAAACTCTGAACCTAAGGGAAAATTAACAATTTTAAATTTTTAAGCAAACAATTAAGTTTCAAAGAACACAACAACAACACAAATGTGTAAATAAAAAGGAGAGAAGAACAGATTTCTTGGAAACATAATAAGCTGTCCATGTCCGCTTTCAATTCTGGTTGAGTTGCATCCGATCAAAATTGCAGTTCTCATGTGGTGCCTTAACAAAGCGATAAATTGTAGAGCGCATTGGTCTTTTGACGGAAACAATGACACCTTTTACAATGATTTCAGCATTACAAAGTACCCATCACGTTGTTTTTGTATGTAGAATCGAGGCTCATGGAAGAGCTAGAACACTGAATGAAGTAGGATGGAACAGAACAAAAGGAAGAGCAGAGAGAGGGAGGAAGCACCAACAGCAGGGATGAAGGACAAATTAGAGGGAGACAGACAAAACAATAGGTGTTGGGAGGAATGAAGGGGGGAGGGGATGCATCAGGTGGACAAGATGGATACAGAAGCAAGCTATCAGGAAGGGAAAACTGAAAGTTTGGAAGGAGATTTGCTTGGGGAATGGGGGTTGAAAGGGGGTAGAAAATATCGTGGTTTTGGATGGGAGTTAGGGTTTTGGATGTCTGTACAGCTCTCTTGAAGATTTGGAGGAAAGAATGAGATTGGAGAGAATGTGGAAGTTGGTTCCACAGGTGTGGGTAAAAATAGAAACAATGAGCAATGAGGAGGTGAGCAGTGATTCTGGGGAGTTTGCCAGATGAGGGTTGATGGTGGACCTTGTGCGCCCTGCAGAATCCTGGAAGGGGGTGGAGGGCAAAACACAGAAATAGCAGAGGGTGAAAGACCAAAAAGGAGGCGGTAGAAGACAGAGAAACCACCAACCTGTCGGCGATGGGAAAGGGTTCGGCCCATAGACTCAATTCGTGGGAGATTCTAGTAATATTGAAGGTCTGGGTTTCCATGGCGTCAAGCTGAGCAAGGGGTGAGGCAGGGGAACCAGGCCATATGGGGAAAGCAGTACTCCATCAAGCAGCAGATAAAGACCTTGTAGGTGGATAGGAGTTCAGGTGTGCCAAGGAAAGACTTTGTATGACAAGGATGGCCAGTCGGCGGCTGGCTTTGGAGGCCAACTTTGAGATGTGCTTTGCCCAGGAAAAATCATGGCTGATAGTGAGACCCAAGAGTTTAAGTGACTGAACTTCCTCAAGAGGATTGTTAAGAAAGTAAATGGGAGGGGTTGCCATATGGTCCTTTCGGCGAGAGAGATAGTGAGAGTGTGTAATTTATCAGGATCGAAATACACATTCCAAGTGTTTGACCAGCTTTTGATATTTGCCAATGTCTGAAGAGAGGGGAGAGGCTGCGGCCTGCCTATCTGAAGGATCTCACAGCAGAGGGTGGAGTCATGAGAAAATAGATAAAGTGGATTTTCCAGAGAGTTGGGGATATATTTGATGAAGATTAGGAATAGGACTGGGCCCAGAACACTGCTTTGGACCACACTTGCCATGACAGGGAGACGAGATGAAATGATTCCATTGAAAGCCACAATTTGGCTACGGGAGTTGAGGAGTCAGTAAGCCATGTGTGGTGTTGGCCTTGGATTCCATAGGCAGAGAGTTTGCCAAAGGTGCAAGGAGGGATGCCAGACTGTATCAAAAGCTCGATATATGTCCAGAGAGACTGCCCTGATCTCATGTCTGACATTAAGGACCTCCATCCATTGTTGGGAGCAGCATGTGCAAGGTGGAGTGACCAGGTCTAAATCCAAATTGGTAATCTGAGATTAGGCCTTTGGAGAAAAGAAGGATTTCATATCAACTGTGATGATGGATTCCATGACCTTGCTGATGATTGGAAGTAAGCTGATAGGTCTGTAGTTAAGTCGATCAGTTTTTGTACCTTTTTATGTAGTGCAGTGATGTTGGCTAATTTGCAATCCGATGGAAGATGACCTAGGGCAAATGATAGGATGAAAAGAGCAGAGAGAGAGAGAGAGAGAGAGAGAGAGAGAGAGAGGATGTGTAAGAGCAATTGAGCAGTTTTTTTGATGCGTGAGCTGACACCGTCCGGTCCAGTTGCAGAATCAGAGTCGAGGGTTGCCAGAACTTTCTCCACATTCTCAGATGCAAAAGGCACAGAGTCCAGGAGCAGTTGGGTACGACAGAGAAGGATGGGTACCCAGAGTGAGTGGTTGGGGACGAGATTTGGAGGAAAACGTAGAATTGAGGCATTCAGCCTTTTCACGAGCGGAGTCGACCGTGCTGCCATTTGAAGAGAGGGAAAGGATGGAGGAGAAGCATACTCCAGAGACAGACTTAACAAGACACCATCAAGTTTGAGAGGGAGACAAGTTTTAAAGTTCAATCTTGAGGTTGGACAGATGTTGCTTTCTTGCTCTCCTGAGAGTGGACACATACTTGTTGCGGGCTTTGTGGAATGAGCTGAGATTGCCTAAAGTTTGTTTGCAAGAGTGAACATTTGAGCAAGGAGCATTTGCATAAACCCTATCCATATATTTTATTAAAAGGAATGTCAACGTTCATGGATGTATATGGGATACAGATGGACCCGAGTTGAAATAGAGTAGTGTAGGTTAAACAAATAGAGCGGTGTAGGTTAAAATAGTAAACATAAAGTAGTGTAGGTGCAGTAAAGGAATAAACTAAGACAAGTAAATAGATAGTAAAATAGCAATCTGACATAGATAGGTGTGAGCCAAATATTCTGTTCTTGTGTCTTTCATGTTTTTTTGTAACAAAGATGTACACATCTCCTTTGATGTTCTTGAAAGAGAAAAAACATGGAGAAGTGCAAAATAAAAACTCCACAGAATTACCTCTTTTGGTTCATGGTCCTGGCATGGTATTGCCTTGTAGAGATGTCTCTTTATATTGATGGCTGACCCTATTTAGTTGTGGCTTTTTGCCTTTATCGTTATAATTCAACTGGTGACATTTTATGGTTCCCTAAATTATTTGCATATGCTAACATAATGATGGCAAGCCTTTACATCCTTAGCAGATTTACAGAGCTGTGCCAACAAAAAATAACCCTCCTGCCATCCAAGACTTATTAATGGTGGATTGGCCAACCATTACATAATGAAGACAGGATAAATTAATAAATAAGTCAGCAGACAAACAAACAATAAATAAATAAATCCAGACCAGTAGCACTTGCTTGTTACCCTGCGCCCGCGAAGCGATAAGCGGGGTTAAGCATTCATTTACGTACGTGTGCTGTTGCCATGTGCCATGTGCCATGCGCAGTGTGCTATGTGCCGTGTGTTTCTCGGCAACCGTTGGTCCGATTGACATGAAATTTTCACCATAGGAGCGCCTCATCCTGTGGAATATTTTAATGATTATGACGTCATAGGTCACGTGGTACAGGCGCCATCTTGAAAAAACTTCACACCTCAATATATCTGAAACCACTCCATGGAAAAAATTGAGACCTGGCTTATTGTCAACTACTCCCCATGGGGAATAATATATGTTAATGATGATGTCATCAGTGCCTTCGTTATGACGTCATTATTCGACAAATACAACACTTATCCATTCGATCATTATCAATTTTTTTCAGCAACTGTTGGTCTGATGGACACTAAATTTTCACCATAGGAGCGCCTCCTCCTTTCGAATATTTTAATGATCATCATGACGTAATAGGTCATCTTGGAAAAACCTAAAAACGAATGCATCTCGACATCTCCAAAACCACAGCATGGAAAAAGTTGAAACGTGGCTCATTGTAAAGAACTCCATGTGGAGAATAGGTGTTGTTAACGATGATATCATTTGTGCCATAATTATGACGTCATAACTTGACAAGGACTACGCTTAGTCTGATCAGTTTGAAATGTATTCAGCATGATCTATGCAACAATTATATTAGAGAACATAAATTTATGATGTCATCACTCACGTGGTCTGGCAGCCATATTGGATCAAAGAAAAAAAATGTTCAAAAACAGAAGAGTTGGTTCACAACAAGTTGATTGCGCAGGTTAAGTATTCTATGAATACCAGCTAGTAGGTAAAGTATCTGCCTCCACCACTTTTGGATGCAATCCACCTCCACCACATTCCACCTGAATGACCTTACTAACACAAGAGATACCTGAACACCTCAGTAAGTTTATTCCCATAAAATTTGAATTCTGCTGTCTTTTTGGACACCGCTCCTTTCCTATTCCATCTCCAGACGCTGCATGACGTCATCGCCGGGCACCGAAGGGGGCCCGGCAATGACACGTGCTGAAAGGGAGTACTCAGTTTTCACTCCGGTTGTTTGTTTTCTTGTTTTCTTGTTTGTTTGTCCGGGCGATATCTCATCCATCCTTTTGAGAGCACCTTTTGAGCTAGGAAGCTGATATTTCGACATGACAATGACCAAGTGATTTGGCTGTAAAGGGGAATTTTTGATTTATTGATTAATCAATCAATCGATTAATTATTTAATTATTCGATGAATGACTTCACCAATTAATTTTTTTTAAGTTACAGATTCGGATGAAACGGTGGTGGTTTAGGTATTGCATTAGCCAATTGATTAATAGTTTAAATTATTTTACCATTATTATTTATTTATTTTCATTATTAATCACTTATTTATTTTATTTCTCATCTGGGCAATATCTCAGGCACCTTTTGAGCTAGGAATCTGATATTTGGACACGACAGTGACCAAGTGGTGTGGCTATAAATAATATTTTTGATTAATTGATTAATCTATTAATCGATTTATTATTCATTGATTAATCAATTAATTATTTATTTTTTCAATTAATGACTTATTTAATTAATTTTCAGCTACAGATGAAACACTGGTGGTTGAGCTATGCTACACAACATGACCAAAAGTATGTGGACACCCAAACATCTCATTCCAAAATCATAGGCATTAATATGGAGTTGGTCCCCCATTTGCTGCTATAACAGCCTCCACTCTTCTGGGAAGGCTTTCCACTAGATGTTGGAACATTGCTGCGGGCATTTGCTTCCATTCAGCCACAAGAGCATTAATGTGGTTGGGCACTGATGTTGGGCAATTAGGTTTGGCTTGCAGTCAGCATTCCAATTCATCCCAAAGGTGTTTGATGGGGTTGAGGTCAGGGCTCTGTGCAGGCCAGTCAAGTTCTTCCACACCAATCTAGACAAACCGTTTCTTTGTGGACTTCGCTTTGTGCACGGGGGAATTATCATGCTGAAACAAGAAAGGGCCATCCCCAAACTGTTGCCACAAAGTTGGAAGCACACAATCATCAAGAATGACATTGTATGCTGTAGCGTTAAGATCTCCCTTCATTGGAACAAAGGGGCCTAGCCTGAACCATGAAAAACAGCCCCAGCCCATTATTCCTCCTCCACCAAACTTTACAGTTGGCACTATGCATTCGGGCAGGTAGCATTCTCCTGGCATCTGCCAAACCCAGCTTTGTCCGTCGGACTGCCAGGTGGTGAAGGTGAAGTGTTTCCACTGCTCCAGAGTCCAATGGCGGCAAGCTTTGCACCACTCCACCCGACGCTTGGCATTGTGCATGGTGATAGGCTTGTGTGGCGCTGCTCGGCCATGGAAACCCATTTTATGAAGCTCCCGACGAACAGTTGTTGTGCTGACGTTGCTTACAGAAGCAGATTGGAACTCGGTAGTGAGTGTTGCAACCGAGGACAAATTTCCAAAATCATCAATTTTCATCTGAAAAACCGTCAATTTTCATGCCATTGACTTGGAAATTGAACAGAATTTGCACATTGGTAACTAAATTGGGAAACTATCTTTTTTTAAGGTCAAAAGGTCAAAGGTCAACTTAAGGTCAAACTTCTGAAATCATCAATTTTCATCTGAAAAACCGTCAGTTTTCGTCCAAATGACTTGAAAATATAACAGCATTTGCATATCGAGTCATTAAATAGGGAAATCAACTATTTTTGAGGTAAAAAGGTCGAAGATCCACTCAAGGTCAAACTTCCAAAATCAATTTTGATTTGAAAAATCGTGACTTTCCATCCTATTAACCCTAGCTTTGATCGAGATCGTCAATTTTAATCTGGGTGAAATGGACAATTTGATGGATCAATGGCATCCTTTTGGGGAGTGGGGGCTGTGGGGGGAGGGGGTGGATTTTGCAAGTATTGTGCTCTGCATGACGTCTTCTTGTTACTTGCAAAATCGAAGATTTTTCAAGTATATTGGTCAGTTGTGTTTGTGGTTCTGTCTGTCTGTCTGTTTGTCTGTCTGTTTGTTTGTCTGTCTACAGGTCAAAATTTCAAACCGATATTCACGACACTTCACCAAATGGTAGAGCTGGTCAAAAGCAAGAAGCCTATTGTTTTTGGGGTCAATAGGTCAAAAGGTCAACATAGGCCAAAGGTCACCAACTTTGCTAAATTTCTAAAATCCTCAATTTTCATCCAATTGACTTGAAATTTGAAGAGGACTTGCATATCTGGTCACTGAATTCAACCACAAATTATATTTTAGGTGAACATAGGCCAAAAGGTCAACATAGGCCAAATTTCTAAAATCCTCAATTTTCATCCAATTGACTTGAAATTTGAAGAGGACTTGCATATCTGGTCACTGAATTAAACCACCAAGTATATTTGAGGTCAACATAGGCCAAAAGGTCAACATTGGCCACATTTCTAAAATCCTCAATTTTCATCTGATTGACTTGAAATTTGACGAGGACTTGCATGTCTGCTCATTGAATTCAACCACATATTATATTTTAGGTAAACACAGGCCAAAAGGTCAACATAGGCCAAATTTCTAAAATCACCAATTTTCATTTGATTGACTTGAACTTCGAAGAGGATTTATATATATGGTCACTGAATTCAACCACCATCTATTTTTTAGGTCAACATAGGCCAAGTTTTTAATATCCTCAATTTTCATCCGATTGACTTGAAAATTGAACAGCATTTGCACATTGAGTCACTAAATAGGGGAAATAACTATTCTTGAGGTCAAAAGGTCAAAGGTTAACTCAAGGTCAGCCTTCCAAAATCATCACTTTTCATCCTGTTGACCTGAGCTTTGATCAAGATTGTAAATTTTAATCTTCATGAAATGGACAATTTGCTGTATCAATGGAAAACTTTTGGGGTGGGGGGGGGGGTGCGGATTTTGCAAGTATCGTGCTACGCATGACGTCTTCATGTTGATTTATTGATTTATCAATTAATCGATTAATGATTCAATTATTCGATAAATGATTTAATTCACCACTTTTTCTAACGTTACAGATTCGGATGAAACGGTGGTGGTTTAGGCATTGTATTAGCCAATTGATTAATTATTTTATGATCATTATATATATACTAGTGGGGTCACCCGTGGGAATCCCACGGGCATGGACGTATGACATTTGGACATCTTGATTTTGATGCTGCACATTAAATTTAACAAAATGGTTACTGGCAATTCATCAGATCCAGAAATGGTGTGAATGAATGAATGAATGATCGTCATTTTCCCCGCTAGAGTGGGGGTTAGCCTTGCGGCCCCATGACAATCATGGTTCCCTGTTTGAGGCAATGTTTTTATGGCCGGATGCCCTTCCTGACGCCAACCCTTGGTCGCCTCTTACGATGCGCAGGGATACGGTGTACCTATTCTAAATCGGGGTACACACCGTGATCATTCATCCCAGCAAGCTGGTACTCAATTTGCCGACCTTGGAAGGATGACAGGCTGAGTCAACCCCCCTGGCGTTAATTCAGCGATCGATCGGGATTCGAACCCAGGATCCTAGGTCATCCCAAGACGGTACCCTAACCGCTAAGCAACACCAGGTGTAATGAACACAATGTATTTATTTCACATAATATGTGACCCCTCACTCCTCTCCACCCTCACACCTCTCCAATGCCACTCCTCCTCACACTCCTCTCCAATACCTCCTCACACTCCTCTCCAATACCGCCACACACTCCTCTCCAATACCGCCACACACTCCTCTCCAATACCTCCTCACACTCCTCTCCAATACCCCCTCACACTCCTCTCCAATACCTCCTCACACTCCTCTCCAATACCTCCTCACACTCCTCTCCAATACCTCCTCACACTCCTCTCCAATACCTCCTCACACTCCTCTCCAATACCTCCTCACACTCCTCTCCAATACCTCCTCACACTCCTCTCCAATACCTCCTCACACTCCTCTCTAATACCTCCTCCCACTCCTCTCCAATACCTCCTCGCACTCCTCTCCAATACCTCCTGGCACTCCTCTCCAATACCTCCTCGCACTCCTCTCCAATACCTCCTCGCACTCCTCTCCAATACCTCCTCGCACTCCTCTCCAATACCTCCTCGCACTCCTCTCCAATACCTCCTCGCACTCCTCTCCAATACCTCCTCGCACTCCTCTCCAATACCTCCTCGCACTCCTCACCAACCCCTCACACTCCTCTCCAACCCCTCACACTCCTCTCCAACCCCTCACACTCCTCTCCAACCCCTCACACTCCTCTCCAACCCCTCACACTCCTCTCCAACCCCTCACACTCCTCTCCAACCCCTCACACTCCTCTCCAACCCCTCACACTCCTCTCCAACCCTGCACTCCTCTCCAACCCCTCACACTCCTCTCCAACACCTCACACTCCTCTCCAACGCCTCACACTCCTCTCCAACCCCTCACACTACTCTCCAACCCCTCACACTCCTCTCCAACCCCTCACACTCCTCTCCAACCCCTCACATGCCTCTCCAATCCCTCACACTCCTCTCCAATCATTCACACTCCTCTCCAATCCCTCACACTCCTCTCCAATCCCTCACACTCCTCTCCTATCCCTCACACTCCTGTCCTATCCCTCACACTCCTCTCCTATCCCTCACACTCCTCTCCTACCCCGCACACTCCTCTCCTATCCCTCACACTCCTCTCCTATCCCTCACACTCCTTTCCAAATCCCTCACACTCCTCTCCAATCCCTCACACTCCTCTCCAATCCCTCACACTCCTCTCCAATCCCTCACACTCCTCTCCAATCCCTCACACTCCTCTCCAATCCCTCACACTCCTCTCAAATCCCTCACACTCCTCTCAAATCCCTCACACTCCTCTCCAATCCCTCACACTCCTCTCCAATCCCTCACACTCCTCTCCAATTCCTCATACTCCCCTCCAATCACACCTCACTCTCCTCTCCAATCGCCCCTCACTCTCCTCTCCAATCGCGCCTCACTCGCCTCTCCAATTGCTCCACTCACCTCTCCAATCTCTCCTCACTCGCCTCACCAATCGCTCCTCACTCGCCTCTCCAATCGCTCCTCACTCGCCTCTCCAATCGGCCCTCTCTCTCCAACCCCTCACTCCTCTCCAACACCTCCTCACACTCCTCTCCAACCCCTCCTCACTCCTCTCCAACACCTCCTCACACTCCTCTCCAACACCTCCTCACACTCCTCTCCAACACATCCTCACACTCCTCTCCAACACCTCCTCACACTCCTCTCCAACACCTCCACACACTCCTCTCCAAACACCTCCTCACACTCCTCTCCAACACCTCCTCACACTCCTCTCCAACACCTCCTCACACTCCTCTCCAACACCTCCTCTCCAACACCTCCTCACACTCTTCTCCAACACCTCCTCACACTCCTCTCCAACACCTCCTCACACTCCTCTCCAACACCTCCTCACACTCCTCTCCAAAACGTCCTCACACTCCTCTCCAAAACGTCCTCACACTCCTCTCCAATACCTCCTCACACTCCTCTCCAATACCTCCTCACACTCCTCTCCAATACCTCCTCACACTCCTCTCCAATACCTCCTCACACTCCTCTCCATTTCCTCCTCACACTCCTCTCCAATCGCGCCTCACTCGCCTCTCCAATCGCACCTCACTCGCCTCTCCAATCGCACCTCACTCGCCTCTCCAATCGCTGCTGACTCGCCTCTCCAATCGCTCCTCAGTCTCCTCTCCAATCGGCTTTTTCCCGTCTCGTTTCTCTCGTTTTTCTCCCATCTCGTTCGTTTTCTTGCTACATCCTGTTCAAGTCTGCGTTCATCGATCGTCTCATTCATTTTGGAATTTAATGGAAGTTTCCACGCAATGCATGAATTGTCATGATCCTCAAGAGGAAGTGTCTCGTCATCATCAAATGACAAATGGCAAGTAAATTACATTGTGAAAATTAAAGATTTCAAATAAACCTATTTAAAATGTATGCTCACATAACTAATAAAAAAAAACGAAGAAATATATCTCGGTAATTTCCTGACATATTTTACTTCCGGATAATAATGTTGAATGAAATAAGAACGAAGAAATATATGTCGGCATCATTGTTGACGTTTTTGTGACGACTGCCATCAAACGGAAAAGTAATATATCTTAACGGAAAAGAAAAAGCGAATTTTTAATATATGTCGATATTTTCCCCGACTGTTATTTTAGGCGGTGTATTTTCGGTGTATTTTAGGCGGTGTATTTTAGGCAGTGCAATTTTCCGTGTGTGCGTGAATGTTCTCAATTATTTCTGACACCGAGTCTAAAACCATCGATAAAAATTAAATCAGATGGTGAATTCGATAAAATCGTGAGGGTGACTCAATGAATGGGCTTTATTTTACAGGCCTTTGAGAATTCATTTCGTTCTATAAACGGAAACTTTCATGGGATTCTCTTCCCGTTTTTTTTCAACCGAGTCTAAAACTATGTTGGCGACTGTTAAAAATGAAATGATATATTGAATTTGAGTTGAAATAAACCTGTGTGAGAGTGAAAGACAGCACCTAAGTAAACCTAACTAAACTAAACCTAACTAACTAAACAGGCCTCAAAGCTATTCCAGGTAATAAAATGGTTGATATTTGTTTACATGAAGCCTCTCCAAGAATGGGTGGAGCGACTGTCTAAACGGAGTAAGCCACACCCCCGCACAGACGGACAGACAGACAGACAGAATCACCATAGCTTATTATTATAATAATAATAATAATAATAATAATAATAATAATAATAATGCATTTATTTTATATAGCGCTTTTCAGGAAGCCCAAAGACGCTTTGGCAGAGTGCAAAACATAATGCATAGCAAAACATAAAAACAATTGCAAAAAAAGAAGAATCAATAGGGAAATATTCAAAGCACAAAGGAGGGAGAAGGAGAGGAGATAGTCAGGGGTTAGATGCTGTGGGTTAAATGTTGAATGCAGTGTTGAACAGGTGGGTCTTGAGTGATGTTTTGAATGTGGTGAGTGAGGAGGAGTCTCTGATGGTGTGAGGTAGCGAGTTCCAGAGGGTGGGAGCAGCGATGGAGAAGGCCCTGTCCCCCCAGGATCTAAATTTGGTCCGGATGGGGGGGGGGGGGTCAGGAGGTTGGTACCAGCAGAGCGGAGGTTGCGGGTGGGAGTGTGTCTGGAGAGGAGGTCAGCCAGGTAGGATGGGGCCAGGTTATGGAGGGCTTTGTAGGTCAAGAGGAGGATTTTGTACTTGATTCTCTGGGAGATGGGGAGCCAGTGAAGCTTGTAAAGGACGGGGGTGATGTGGTCACGGGTCCGGGAATGGGTGAGTAGACGGGCAGCGGAGTTCTGAATGTATTGGAGTTTATTGGTGATTGTTGAGGGTGAACCATAAAGGAGGCTATTGCAGTAGTCCAGACGGGAAGTGATGAAGGCATGGATGAGGGTTTCTGCAGCCACGGAGGAGAGGGATGGACGGAGACGGGCGATGTTTTTCAGGTGAAAGAAGGCTGTCTTTGTGATCTGTTTAGTGTATTTGTCGAAGGAGAGGGTTTGGTCAAAGATGATGCCAAGATTCCGGATGTGAGGGGAGGTGGATACTGGGAAACCGTCGATGCTGAGGGCAAAGTTATGGGTGGACTTGGTGAGCGTTTTTGGGCCAATGATGATTATTTCAGATTTATCACAGTTAAGTTTGAGGAAGTTGATTTGAAGCCAGGATTTTATTTCAGTGATGCAGTTTGTCAGGATAGAGTGAGTGGCGGTGGAGATGGACTTGGTGGAGATGAAAAGCTGGATGTCATCGGCGAAGCAGTGGAATTGGAGACCATGACGGCGGATTAAGTGACCGAGGGGGGACAGGTAAAGGATGAAGAGGAGGGGGCCAAGAACTGAACCTTGGGGGAGGGGAGCAGTGGGGGATTTGCAGTTATTGATGGAGATGAACTGACGTCTGTAGAGAGGTATGATTTAATCCAAGAAAGGGCAGTGCCGGTCATGTTAAAGGTGGTTTCAAGTCGGGTGAGGAGGATGGTGTGATCGATGGTGTCAAAGGCGGCGCTGAGGTCGAGGAGGATGAGAATGTTGAGGTTGCCAGCGTCAGAGGAGAGGCGAAGGTCGTTGGTGATTTTGAGGAGAGCAGTTTCTGTGGTTGGAGCGGAATCCGGATTGGAATGTTTCATACAGGTTATTGGCAGAGAGGTGATGTTTGAGTTGAGTGGCTACAGCGTGTTCCAAAACCTTTGACAGAAAGGGTAGGTTGGAGATGGGTCTGAAGTTATTTAGGGTGTCAGGGTTTAGTCCAGGTTTTTTCAGAATGGGGGTAACAGCAGCAATTTTGAGGGATGGTGGGACGATGCCTGTAGACAGGGAGGAGTTTATTGTTGCAATGATAAGTGGAGAGAGAGCAGGAAGGGAGGCCTTGACAAAGCTGGAGGGGATGGGGTCAAGAGTGCAGGTGGTAGTTTTCATTCCGATGAGGAGTTCAGAGAGGTCAGTAGGGGAGACTGGGGAGAATTGAGACAGGGGATGGCAGGATAAGGGGGGGCAGGTGGTTTGAGGGGGAGCGGGTGCGGCGGTGGTCAAGCTGTTGTAGATGTTTTCAATTTTGCGTTGGAAGAATGAAAGGAAGGAGATGCAGTTGTCTATTGTGAATGAACGGGTGGTGGTGTTCAGGGGGCTGAGGAGTTTGTTTATTGTAGAGAAGAGTGCTTTTGGGTTTCCGGAGCCAGAGTGGATAATTTGAGAGTAGTAGGCGGAGCGGGCGCGGGAGAGGGCATCTTTATAGTGTTGTATGTGGTCCTTGTAGGCCTGGGAGTGAACTGTGAGACCTGTTTTATTGCGGAGTCTTTCAAGTTGGCGAGCACGAGTTTTCATCAGGCGGAGTTCAGGGGTAAACCAGGGAGCAGAATGGGTGAAAGAAACTGTTTTGGTTTTTATAGGCGCAAGTTGGTCAAGGCAGGAGGAGAGAGTGTGGTTGTAGTAGTCAGTGAGGTCAGAAGGGGTGTGGAGGTCAACGAAGGTAGAAGTGGACATTTTTTCAGAGAGGGTCGATGAGAATGAGGTAGGTGAAAGAGCGTTTAGCTTACGGAAGTTGATAGTGCGATAATGCCTTGGTGCTGGGGTGGGGATGTTGATGGTCAGAGTGATGGCTAGGTGGTCAGAGAGAGTGAGGTCGGAGCCAGAGAGATGGTGCAAAATTAGTCCAGTAGAGCAGACAAGGTCCAAAATGTGACCACGGTTATGGGTAGGAAAGTTGACATGTTGAGTGAGGTTAAAGCAGGTGAGTAAATCAGTGAAGTCAGTGGTTAGCGTGGAGTCAGTGGAGTCCATGTGGATATTGAAATCACCAAGGAGGAGGATTGAGGGGGAGAGGGAACATAGCTGGGTCAGAAAGTAGAAGTCAGACAGGAATGATGGGTGTGGTTTGGGAGGGCGGTAGACAACAGCCATGACTGACTGTGTGTGACCAGAGAGTTTAAAAGCCAGGTGTTCAAATGATGGAGCAGATGAGATGGATATGGATATATATATATATATATATATATATATATATATATATATATATATATATATATATATATATATATATGTATGTATATATATATATACTGTATATATATATATATGTGTATATATATATATATATATATATATATATATATATATGTATATATATATATATATATATATATATATATTATATATATATATATATATATATATATATATATATATATATGTATATATATATATATATATATATATATATATATATATATATATATATATATATATACATATATATATATATATATATATATATACATATACATAGATATATAAATAAATATATATATTCATTATTAATCTTTTTTTTTTTTTCTCACATGGGCAATATCTCAGGCACCTTTTGACCTATACTAGGAAGCTGATATTTTTTACACAACAGTGAGGAAGTGTTGTGGTTATAAAGGATATTTTTGATGTATTGATTAATCAATTAATTATTTATTTTGATTAATTATTTATTGATTAATTGATTATTTATTACTTGCAAAATCGAAGATTTTTCAAGTATATTGGTCGGTTGCGTTTGTGGTTCTGTCTGTCTGTGTGTTTGTCTGTCTGCTTGTCAATGGCCTACAGGTCACAATTCAAATACCGACCGTCACAAAACTTCACCAAGTTATAGAGGTCATCCCAATTAAGAAGCGTATTGATTTTGAGGTCAAAGGTCAAAGGTCATCTGGAGATCAAATTTCTAAAATCGCCATTTTAAATCCGATTGACTTGAAAATTGAATAGCATTTGTATATTGAGTCACTAAATTGGGAAATGAAGTATTTTGAGGTCAAAAGCTCAAAGGTCAAAACAAGGGCAAATTTTAAAAATCATCAATTTTCATCTGAAAAGCCGTCAATTTTCAACCGATTGACTTGAAAATTGAACAGCATCTGCATATCGAGTCAATAAATTGGGAAACATACTATTTTTGAGGTCAAAAGGTCAAAGGTCAATTAAAGGTCAAACTTCCACAATCATCACTTTACATCTGAAAAACCGTCAATTTTCATCCGATTGACTTGAAAATAGAACAGCATTTGTGTATTGCCTCACTGAATTGGGAAACCAACTATTTTTGAGGTCAAAAGGTCAAAGGTTAACTCAAGGTCAAACTTCTAAAATCATCATTTTTCATCTGAAAAATCGTCACTTTTCATCCTGTTGACCTGAGCTTTGATCAAGATTGTAAATTTTAATCTTCATGAAATGGACAATTTGCTGTATCAATGGAAACTTTTGGGGGGGGGGGGGGCGGATTTTGCAAGTATCGTGTTCGCATGACGTCTTCTTGTTTATTGATTAATCAATTAATTATTTATTGATCAATCAATTTATTATTAAATTGTTGATTAATTACTTTAAGTTTCACACAGTTACAGCTTCAGATGAAACACTGGTGGTTGAGGTATGCTCTTAGCCTCTTGATTATGAAATTATTTTACGATTATTCTTTATTGATTTTGTTTGGCAATTAATCAATCAATTTTTGTACACCTTTCCATCCCAATAACGTCTATATGTGCTGCACGGCGGCATTGCCGGGCGCTGGAGGCGTACCGGCAATGCCGCGCTGGAGGATATTTATTTATTTGGCATGGTGGCGGTGTACTTTGAATGTTTTTGTACTTGTTTTCTTTCTTTCTTGTTTGTTTGTCCTGGAGATATCTCAGCCATCCTTTGAGCTATGAAGCTGAAATTTGGGCATAATAGTGAGCACATGATTTGGCAAAAAAAGAAAGAAATGTTTTTTGATTAAACAATTAATTGATTAATTACTTCATTATTATCGATTAATTAAGTACTTATTTATTTCCTTTCTCATCTGGGCAATATCTCAGGCACCCTTTGAGATAGGAAACTGATATTTGGACAGGACAATGACCAAGTGATTTGGCTGTAAAGAGTATTTTTGATTGATTCATCAATTATTGATTTTAATCGATTTACTAATCTTACTAAGTAATTACTAAGTAAACGATTACTAAGTAATTAATCGATTACTTATTTAATTCTTTGATTAATGACTTAATTAATTATTTTTTTTAAGATACAGATTCAGATTAAACGGTGGTCGTTTAGGTATTCTTTTAGCCAGTTGATTAATAATTTAATTACTTTACGATTATTATTTATTTATTTGTGGTATTAATCACTCATTTATTTTCTTTCTCATTTGGGTAATATATCAGGCACCTTTTGAGTGAGGAAGCTGATATTCGGACACCACAGTGACCAAGTGATCTGGCTATAAAGGATATTTTTGAGGGATTAATCAATTAATCGATTAAATATTTATTGATTAGTCAATTAATCAATTAATTATTTAATTTTTTCGATTAATAACTTATTAATTAATTTTCCAAAAGTTACAGCTTCGGATGAAATGCTGGTGGTTGAGGTATGTGATTAGCCAATTGATTAAGATATTATTTTATGATTATTACGGCATAGCCTATCGGGTGAAGCCATCTGGAACAGTGTATGTCTGTCCGTATGTATGTCCCCTCAAGCGTATACCAATCAGAGCTGAGGATATGGTCACATGACAGTGTGATGGATTACGTCTGATGTCATTACGGCATACGGCGGCTGACTCTCCACACTCTGCCATTTTGATTTATATGCCGTTCATACTGAACATATCGTCAAACCTGTCATATATCACAATCTCCATGCTCTACCTCTACGTTTTTCATGCAGTGTGAACACAAACAACCCGATTGTTAAAATGATCATGAAATATCGAAAGCATAGATGTTACGGCTCTTACAACAATACTGTATAGTACGTATAGGCCTTAGGCGTTATGACTCATCTTCGGACAAATTAAGCCCAGGTTTCTTAATACAGTAGTGTATCGTTTCAGTAGTATCGTTTTCGTAATAATGATAATATGGTATATATGACCATAACACTTTTGTCCCAATGTCGTGAATGGAAAGTTAATGGATTGAAGCGGTGTATGGTTCATGATCAATGATGAGCGGTGTTCGGCACTAATATTAATAACCGAGGAAGTAAGGAATTCAACTCGGTATTTTGACAGTAACATCATTTTCGCAATAATGATAACGTAACGTTCATATTATATTAAATCTAATCGTAAAACTAATCCCTTCATAGTGACTGCAAACTTATTGGAAGTTAAAATATATCCGTTTTGTATCCGTTTTGTCATTAAGCCTGGTGTTGGCTTAGCGGTTAGGGTGCCAGCTTGGGATAATCCTAGGATCCTGGTGTTCGAATCCCAGTCAATCACTAAATTAATGCCAGGGGGGTTGACTCAGCCTGTTCATCCTTCCGAAGTCGGCAAATCGAGTACCAACCAGCTTGCTGGGATGAATGATCCTGGTGTGTACCCCAGCTTAGAATAGGTACACCATATCCCTGTGCATTGTAAGAGGTGATTCAGGGTTGGCGTCAGGAAGGGCATCCGGCTATAATGAACAGTGCCTCAAACAGGGAACCATGATTGTCATGGGGCCTGCAAGGCTAACCCCTGCTCTAGCGGGGAAAATGGCCTTAAAACGATCATTCATTGATATTCATTCATCCGTTTTGTCATTACGATGGCTGAGTCCACCGACAGACATTTTAATTTATAAGTACACCCACTCACTACGGGAGTGGCAGGAAGGGCCATTCATCTTTGGAGTATATAGATTACAGTCGATCTATGGTGGGGTCTCAAGAACATTGGGTGTGTGTTCAATTACCAAGGTTCTTGTGGAGAGATCGCCAAGTGGTTTAAGCATTCGAGCAAGCACTCCATTCAAAACCGTTAAGGAACGGCTGGCTTGGCAAGCGCTAGATAGCTGCTTAGTAAATGAGCACACCTCCAACACTTGTGGGGTACATCGATTACAGTAGATCTTCGCATCAATTTTGTGAGTAAAATTTACCTCACGGATGTCGAGATTCCTCCAAATTTCTTTGTTTAATGTTATAAGCAGCATTAACAACTGTTTAAAAAGCCAATCATGCGTGTTTGTGGTTTATAATATTTTACAAGCCCAGCTATGCCGTTGTTAGACCTTTGGTCTTCTTATTTATTTATTTCAATTACACAATTAATCAATCAATTATTGAATCCCCCCCCCCTGGCAATGCCTTGCTGGATGATGTTATTTATTTATCTTGCAAGGGGCGGTGTACTTTGAACGTATCTATATAGTTGTTGTTTTGTTTAAGTGGTTTATGTTCTGGGGTCACCTGTATTTACCAGTTGAGTACCTGCATCCCATATAGCAGCTGCACGGAGCCTGGGAATAACGATGATTTTCCGCTACCAAGTGCCACATCCAGACTAAGCACCAGCAGATCTCACGTGAACAAAGGTACTCCGGCTGTCGTCTGTTCACAAAACAAACAGATTCACAAATTGGTCACACGACTGAATATTCTCCGAGCGCTCTTTTTATGACCTTTGAAAACGTAAACAAAAATAATTGATGAAAGCATAATATAAGCTTTCAAACGAGGCCCTAGATAAGGTGTAGAAAACTCTCAACTGTTGAATCTAAAGTTAAGATTGCCAAATATAACTGAACCTTGATTTTTGTGAAGCATTCTCGAGTGCTGAGCTGGTAAAGTAAGGATTGCCCAGGTGCATCCTCCACCACTTCCTAAGGTGTACACTACCTTTCTTCTGCGTGGTTCATTCTGTTGGTACTTTGGAGTTAGAAATGATGTAACGTTTGTATGTGCATGGCCACTGATATTTTGGAGGCTCAGTATAAAGTTGAATAAAAGAAAATCTCAAGCCTTCGAACAGTCTCAGTCTTTCTTTCTCAGTCTTTCTCTTTCTCTCTCTCTCCCACGCTCTCTCTATCCCACCCTCTCTCTCTCTCTCCCACCCTCTCTCTCTCCCCCACCCTATCTCTCTCTATCCCACCCTCTCTCTCTCTCTCCCACCCTCTCTCTCTCCCACCCTCTCTCTCTCTCTCCCACCCTCTCTCTCTCTCTCCCACCCTCTCTCTCTCTCTCCCACCCTCTCTCTCTCCCACACTTTCTCTCTCCCACCTTCTCTCTATCCCACCCTCTCTCTCTCCCTCTCTCTCTCTCCCAACTCTCTCTATCCCACCCTCTCTCTCTCTCTCCCACCCTCTCTCTCTTTCTCTCTCTCTCTCTCTCCCACCCTCTCTCTCTCCCACCTTCTCTCTATCCCACCCTCTCTCTCTCTCCCTCTCTCTCTCTCCCAACTCTCTCTATCCCACCCTCTCTCTCTCTCTCCCACCCCCTCTCTCTCTCTCCCACCCTCTCTCTCTCTCTCCCACCCTCTCTCTCTCTCACCCTCTCTCTCTCCCACCTCTCTCTCTCTCTCTCTCCCACCCTCTCTTCCACCCTCTCTCTCTCTCCCAACTCTCTCTATCCCACCCTCTCTCTCTCTCTCCCACCCCCTCTCTCTCTCTCCCACCCCCTCTCTCTCTCTCCCACCCTCTCTCTCTCTCTCTCCCACCCTCTCTCTCTCCCACCCTCTCTCTCTCTCACCCTCTCTCTCCCACCCTCTCTCTCTCGCACCCTCCCTCTCTCCCACCCTCTCTCTCCCACCCTCTCTCTCTCTCTCCCATCCTCTCTCTCTCCCATCCTCTCTCTCCCCACCCCTCTCTCTCTCCCCACCCCTCTCTCTCCCCACCCCTCTCTCTCTCCCACCCTCTCTCTCCCACCCTCTCTCTCCCACCCTCTCTCTCTCTCTCTCCCTCTCTCTCTCTCCCTCTCTCTCTCTCTCTCTCTCTCTGGCGCCACCTATCGGCTGTCGGTGCGTTGGGTGTAGCGTCATGGCGGCTGTGAGCAACTGCTCGGTGTTTTGGTGAGTCCGTTGTGAGTTTTCCCCCCTCTCCTGCCCTCCCCTGCCCCCCCCTCCCTCTCCTTTTCCATCCTGTGTGCTTCGGCATTGTGTTTTCATCCGTTCTGCACCCTTGTCTTCGAGAGAGAGAGGATTGAGAGCGAGCCCATTTTGGGTGCGGCCTACTGGCTTTGACGACGCTTTGTAAGCCATTTTTGTGCTTATAATGCACGTTTATTATTTACTTTAGTCCGATCATTTAGGTTTGATACCTTCTTGTCCGGTTCGGACAAGGGGGGGGGGGGGGGGGGGGATTTCGCTGGTATGGCGAATACACGCTCTCGTTACGAGGCGTTCGAAAATTTAACGCGTAAGCATGCATTCGCATGTGTTCCGCCTGAAGGAGCTCCGGCTGAAGACATTATCCTTGCCGTGGGATCCATCATAGGAGACGGTAATGTTCGTGCCGGCATCACGAATGAACCAGAAATTTGTTGTCTTCGTGTCAGAAACTCGTTCATGACGTCGTTAGTACCGGTCTAACCATAAAAGGAGGTCATTATATTACGGTATCCCCTATGGATACGCCAGCGACCAAGATAACAATATCCAACGTTCCACCATTTATGCCAGGCGAGAAACTCCTATCCGTTCTGTCTCGTTATGGTAAAATTGTTTCCCGAATCTCAATGATTCCGCTCGGGTGTCGCAGCGATCGTGTTAAACACGTAATGAGCTTTAGGAGGCAGGTGTACATGATTCTCCCGGATCGCGGAGCCGATACAGGTTTAAATATATCCTTTAAAGTATCGTTGGATGATCGGGAATACCACATGTATGCTTCCTCAGCCTCCTTAACTTGCTTTAATTGTGGAGAATTCGGACACGTTAAAAGATTCTGTCCTTGGGCCTCTTGTCCGAAGTGTGGTGAACCGGGACATAACGAAAGGGTTTGTAAAAAGGCCAATCCCTCCACCGCGCCTTCTGACACCCCGACCATGCTCGCTGACACCCGGACCGTATCTCCTGTTACCCCTACCGTACCTTCCGTCACCCGGACCGTACTTTATACTTTCAATGTGTACGCACCTAGTGAGAGCAGGGACCGAAAGGCCTTCTTCACCTCCATGGTAAACCACCTGAAATCAGTTGATCTCGACCAATGTGTGTGCATTGGTGGTGACTTTAATTGCACCTTTGACCCTTCAAAGGATAGAAACTCTGCAGAACCCCACCCCGAGTCCCATGCGGACCTATCCCGTTTCTTTAAGACGGCCGGTCTACTGGATGTTTGGCGATTGCATCACCCCAACATAGTCCAGTTTACCTGGTGTCGATGTGCCAATGGCCGGGTGTCTTCGGCAAGACTCGACCGCTGGTACATTAATGTACCCTTTAGGAACGTCGCGGCCTCTTCAGGTTGTTTTCCGTCATTGTTTTCAGACCACCATATGGTAACCTTAGATCTTTCTTTTCCTCGACCCACATGCAGAAATAGTTACTGGAAGTTTAACGTTAAACTTTCAGAAGATGGTTTATTTACAGACTCCTTTCGTGATTTCTGGGCTGAAATGAGTACTAAAAAATCTTCTTTCTCCTCAATTAGTCTCTGGTGGGATAACCTAAAGGCCCAAATTCGAGTATTTTGTCAACAATTTAATTCGCACTGTACCAATGTAAAACATATCACGATGGCTTGCTTGGAAGCAGACATCTTAAGGTTAGAGAGCAAGTTGGCCAATGAGAGCAACCCAGTGAACTATCGGTTGCTACTCGAGAAGAAGGCCCAATTAAGGGATTTGATCCATGAAAAAGCAGCGGGCACACTAGTTCGGCTAAGAATACAAAATATAAAGGTTTCAGATACCCCAACTAAGGCTTTCTTTCACCTAGAAACTGTAGAGAAACCAGCACGACTTATATCTTCGGTTTTTGACCCAGGGGGGAACATCCTAACAAATCCGAGTGATATAAGATTAAATGTAATCGATTTCTTTTCTGAACTTTTCAAGGCCAAAACAGTTTCTCACGAAATGATGAATGTTTTGACCTCTCATCTTCCTTCCATGGCTGAGGCCCAACGTCTGGAACTGGATGCTCCAATTACCCTTCCAGAGCTAACCGGTGCACTCGCTGAGATGGAGTCGGGAAAAGCCCCTGGCATCGATGGCCTACCGGCCGAATTTCTTTCGGCATTCTGGGACATTTTGGGCCCAGAGCTGCTCAATGTTCTGGATGCATCTCTTTTATCCAGAGAATTACCGCTCAGTTTTAGAAGAGCAGTACTCTGCCTGCTACCCAAGACTGGCGATCTCCGACACCTGTCAAACTGGCGTCCGATCTCTTTGTTGTGCACGGATTACAAACTGTTTTCCAAGGTCCTTGCGAACCGGTTGAAGACAGTTATTGGGGACCTGGTGTCACCTGATCAAAGTTGCGGCATCCCTGGCAGATCCATCTATGACAACATATTCCTAGTTAGAGATTTGTTAACTGGTAAATGTGTCAAAGAGGATTTTGGATTGGTGTTTCTTGACCTTGCAAAGGCCTTTGATAGCATTGATCATGAGTTTTTGTGTCATGTGTTACAAGCTTGCGGGCTTGGCACTAATTTTAGAGCCTACATAGCTTTGTTATATGCAAACATCTCCAGCTTGATCAAAGTTAACAACGAATTTTGCCCACCCATAAAGGTTCAGAGAGGGGTAAGGCAAGGTTGTCCACTTTCAGGTCTATTATTTGCCCTCGCCTTGGAGCCCCTCTTAATCGCCCTCAGAAAGGATATCCCTGGACTTGTCCTTTCTCCAGGACACCCACCTTTGACCCTGTCAGCTTATGCCGACGACCTTTGTGTCATTATAAAAAGAAAATGCGACAGTGACGCCATGGCAAAGTGTTTGTCGGACTTCAACCTTGCCTCATCATTAAGGTGTAATTGGGGGAAAAGCAAGGCTCTGTGGATCCCCTTTCCAAAAAATGACTTACCTATGCCACCGTTATTACCACCACCTCCCCTTCCTGCAGAGCTAGTGTGGGCAAACGATGGCATCAAGTATTTGGGCGTCTGCCTCGGTCCTCCTCAGTATGCCCAGAACAATTGGGACAGGATCATTGACCAGGTAGATGGGCGTTTGAGCCGATGGAAAAGAGCTCTACCCCACCTTTCCTATAAGGGTCGCGCGCTGGTTGTCAACAACCTCGTCACTACCCTTTTGTGGCACCGGTTCATCTGCCTGCAACCACCGGAGGTTTTGCTCCAAGCTATCCAGAGGAAACTGGTGGATTTTTTTTGGGGAGGCTACCACTGGCTTCGACCCAGCGCCATATGTTGTCCCTCGGCCGAGGGTGGTCATGGCCTAGTCGATGTGAAATGCCGCCTGTTGGCCTTCCGGCTCTGCTCCATCCAACGCTTGCTTTATGCAGAACACCTACCAGGAAAGCCCTTAGCCTGCTCCATTCTTCAACGAGCTGGGAGGCTCGGATACGGACAGGAACTTTTCCTGACCAACCTTCAACACGTCGATACATCTCTGCTCCCAGTCTTTTATCAGAGCCTCTTGAATGCCTGGCAGGGCGTTTCGATAAGTCGCCAAACAGACTCGTATGGCACTAACATGTATGCACACGAGCCTTTATTTTTCAACCCACTTTTCCCCGATATCCCGAGGAGTCGCGACTTCTGCCAGCATTTTATAGTGGCCAACATCCTGAAAGTGTGTCATCTCCGGCACGACTCTGGACAGGGATGGAAGCCTGCGAATGAGCTGGCGGACCTAACAGGTGTTCGGTCCAGGAGGCAAATCGGGAACATACTAAGAGCGGTGATCCGAAGGGGCCACCAGCTAGGCCTACATTGGACGCAGGACGCAGAGGTTGAGCCCACAGTCCCAAAATTAGGTGTCGCTTTTACCCCAAACGAGCTGCCCCCCATGAGCGCAGGGTCACCCCCCTTCCATGCTATGAGCAGCAAGAGTATTTATAGGTCTTGTGTGAAACTTCTTCTTGGGGACCCACCTCTAGCTGGGGTTACCCGGTGGAAAGGACTCTTGCCTCCCAGTCCCCCCTCTGAGCCTTTATGGAATACAATGTATGCTGGACTTATTTCTAAAAGAACAGGTGACCTTCAGTGGCGTTTGGCCCACTGGATTGTTCCTTCCAATGCTATCATTCGTTTTTTTCCCCCCATTTCCGGCTGTTGCCCCTTTTGTCCGGTGAGGGAAGATTTGTTTCATGCTTTCATTAATTGTGAAAGACTTTCTCCTTTGTTTCATTGGTTAAATTTTATTTCCCATAGATTGCAGGTTACCTTTTCTTTGAAAGCTTACATATTTGGCTTTCCTCCCAAAAAGGGAACCACATCTATTGTATTCGGGTTCCTAACTGCTACCGCTAAACTGGCCGTATACCTGTCGCGGAAGGCGAAGCTGGGCGGCAGACCCATGCAGGAATGCAGTATTATGGTGTTTTTTAGTTCGTTGGTGTCAGCAAGGCTCAAGCTTGAATTTGGCTGTGTCCAAACTGCAAACGACCTTGCAAATTTTGTTGCGACCTGGTGTGTTGGAGGGATTTGTGAGGTCCAAGATAACAAATTGTTAATTTCTGTATAATACAGTGCGGGTGTTTCTTATACACTGTTCCATGCTTCTCCTTGCCGGCGTTTTTCTCCCCCTGGTCTTGACCTACTCTTTCTTTCTTAAGTCTCTCCTCAGGGTTGCAGATGCGATTGTAAATTTGTACATATAAAATTATGCCTAGTTTAGAAATTATGCCTAGATTTTCTCCTCGTGTGTTTTTTTTTGGTATTTGCACCTTTTCTGTCGCTTGGTTTGCAGTGCACCGATTGTTTTTCCTTCCGGGATTGCTATGATTTTACTGATTTTCCTGGATGAATTGCTTTTGGTGGTACTCTTGTTTTATACTTTTATAATAAAAAGAGTTTAAAAGTCAAAGTCTCTCTCTCTCTCTGTGCTGACATCAGTTTGACACAACGTGTAAACTCAGGCTCTTTGCTCATTAGTACTGTGCTATTTGTCACTGCTTGCAGTCCAAAAGGCTCCTCATTGGACTTTGCTTTGTGGCACGGGCCTGCTCTCTACAACAATCACGGCGTTTTAAAGACATAATGAGGCAGAGATCGCTATGACCTTTTGGCTGTAAATAGATGCCTCGACTTTTAACCCTTCTCAGCTGTCTTAGAAATGTTTTTGAGATAATTAGGTTTTCCCCGAGCAAGTCAATGCGGAGCAGTCCAGGGCGGAACATTCTTAGTAATTTATCTGAAATCACTGAGCGGTCGTAGGAGTGATGGTTTAATAGTTAGCACATTACATTATAATGCCAATTATGTCCGGGTCGAAGAATTCAGGTTCGCGTCATGTCGTATTAAGGGAGGAAAGAGAACCACCAAAGTAGCATGTATCTAACCAGAGCCCCGGAATATTTCATCCCAAAAAAGAGATTCCCCATTGATATTCCAAGTGTACCATGAAGATTGCCCTGATGGGTTGGAAACAAATTGATTTCTCATAACAATGTCATTCATAGAAATTTGGCCTTTTTGACAGTTGCACAGGGAGTAGCTTTGCAGATAGGACATTGTTTCCGTATAATAGCAAAGAATAGGTCTAGTCAGGTCTTGAAAGTACAGCGGACTCTCGCTAGTTCAAATACAGTAGATGTGTGCCAGAGATCATTTGAACTGATGATAATTATTTAGGTCGATTCCCCTGTTGAGGCTGATTTATGCCCCCCACCCCTTTCACTTCCCCATTCCTCATTTCCCCTCCTTCAATATCCCCTTCCCCATCCCCAACTCCTCCTAACGCTCCCCCACCCCAAACCATATACCATACTCTGCGGTAGAGTGGCGTTTTGCCAAAGCAGTTTTAAAGAGAGGAATATTCTGGCTTGTTTGCCATTGCCTACCCCGCTGAGTAGCCATGGGATATTAACCCACACTACTAAGGCTATTGCACCAACGCCTCCTACCAATACACCTCCTAACAATCAACCTTGATTGTTGAAGGTGAGTTTGCATACATAAGGAGCTCTTGGCTATCCTGCCAGCCCAGTACCCACATGTAGCCAGCTATGTAAGGCTCCATGTGCGGATTGGGCTGGCAGGAATTATAAATTTTAATTTCATCCTACGTAAGGAATTTTTAATGTATAATTCTCTTGACGTGCATACATCACATGTGGAATCATAAAAAAATAATATAGCACTCTACCATGCAATATCTCCATACCTCGGAGCATGTGTATCCATCATAATTCTCCATGATGACAGGATCTTCATCTCCATAAGGTGCATTGCCATCATTTTTGTCGGTAAACATTTCTCTCTTTCATTTTATTGTGCTCTGCAATTTCATGTCCCAGCAGAGACAAATGTATAGTGAGCATATAGTCGGATGAATGTGAGTTTTATTTAGCCAACAGTCATAGGATACAGTATTCAGTACCCACTGGATACCATGGATAAGATACTCCAATAAAAACAACTGGTCTATTTGAATTGGACACATTTAGAATGGTGGGAATCATTGATCTGAAGCTGAGTTGCTGGATTCAAACATACAACTCAAGCAGTTACAGCAGAACAGTGACCAACATTGGTGTATGAGATGATTGTAGAGGGTTATCTACAAATTATGATTAAACAATGATGGCAGAATTTTTTCGATTGACTCCCAACTCCCAGCACGCCTACCCAACATTCCGATATACCCCCATTGATCCCATTACCCTTCCCTTTACTCCCAATCCTCTCCCAATCTCCTGTAGTTTTTCTCTCTCCGCAACTCTCCAACACCAACATCATTTTTCTTCTGCATTTTCCCCATTCTCTTCTCTTTCACCCAAATCTCCTTTCTCACCATATCCACCTCTCGCCTCACCCCCAACCCCAACCCTGGCTTGCTGCATTTGAATCCTTTTTTTTTTTCTAGATAAATTTATATATTCTTGAATGAAATTAAATGTAGTATCGAGATTTTTTTCCTCTGAAAATGAAAATTGATTGAAAATCAATTTTTTCCTCTGAAAATTCGATCAACAATGTTGATCGGGCAGATTGACGCCACGTTAGATGTCATATTTGACACATGGGGCATGTCAATCAGCATGGATGCCAAATGAGTCTATCTTCATCATTTTCCCTGCTGTATAATCTTCTTCTTTCTATATTCACCAGGCTGTGAGGTAGCATCATTACCTGAGGGCCCTCTGTGGGCTAGGAGAAGAATTTGTAATTCGATCAAGGTGCCAGAGATAGCTCGCCTACTCTTCATGAAAGACACCGCGGGGATCTTTAACGTCTACCAACTAATGCCAACAGACAGGACGGCCAGCTTAATGTCCATCTGAGGGACGGCACACACATTGATGAATCTCCCTGCCTGCGCAACAACAGGATGGGAGTTTACAGCTGAGATTCGATTCGAACCCAGGCTGCGGACAGCTCAGTTGCTGTATTGTTGCTGTTGCTGTATTTTTCATGACTTTTGTCTGACTTCATGAATTGTTAACTATCATAACCTCCTTAATGCTTAGCATCATCAACCTGCAGCAATGATGCATCAGGTTTAAAACAGCCAAAGGCCTATAATGAAGCATGGGATTCTGAACACGTGTAAGGAAAATTGAAAAAGGTCAGGAAATGGGGATTGTAATAAATGACAGATTTATTTGCTGTTGGTGTAATCTATGTGTTGGTGTTGTGTGCAGAAAAGGATGTATTGAGGATGGATTGATGGATGAGCACTTGTTCCCTCACATAGTCTGATGATGGATCGGTAGGACGTGCCTGAATGGGATCTCTGATGGATGGATGGCTAAAAGGATAGATAGCTAGTTCCACGGGATACATTGATGAGTGATGGACACACATATGAAGGAACAGATGTAAGACTAGATGAGGCGAGGGGAAAGAAAGACAGCTGGATGGATTTGTGGATTGCAGACAAGATGATGGATGATGATTGGAACTCGCTGGCAAGGCAACGCATCAGCTGATGTTTATCAGACTGGCTCCGCTATTTTTTAGTTGGCCCATAAAGACCGTTTGGTCTGAGCCTTGACATCGCTTGTTCTGGGAGGCTCGGGATGGATGGCGGAGGGCCCGAGAAGGCCTGCTTGAGTGGGATTTATTGGGCAGCTCGCCATCGCAGCTGCCCTGTTCTGCAACACGCACGGGCCCAATCGATTTTTGCTCAACAACCCCCCCTCCACTCCCAGCCTTTGTGGGGATATCTCGATTTGTTTGTGTTACTACGAAGAAGGATGGACGTTTCTCCCAGTTGGAAAGCCATGTCTGTAAACCTTTCCAGCCTTCCAGCTGAATGCCACTTCTCCGAACCCTGAACAAGGTGCATCATAGAACAAGACAGAACCTGTGCTATGAACGACTCAGTAAAGTAAGCTCGCCATGATATTAAACCCTTTCCTTTAAAGTGACAGCTTGCATTGTATTGCAACAATTTTGTTTTATCACAACGTCAACCAAATTTAACTTCTGATATAATTGCAATGTGACCTTGTTGTTGAACGTTTTACTTTCTAGGCCTTCTTAGCATGGATGTAAATTGTATAGTTTAATCACAGTGATAATGGTATACAAATATCAAACCTTGTGGAAGCTATAGACAAGAAAGGGTCAGAGGTCACTTCACTGACAACAAAGCAGAGAGGAACAAGCACACAAGAGACACAAAAAATGGCAAAGAATATAGACAAGCAGGCAAGACAAGAGCATACGCACACAGACAGGGTAAATGCAGACAGAGAAGCTAAAGGTTGACAGTAAGGAAAGGTCAGTTATAAGAATAGAAATACCATAAGTAAGTATATGAGGCAACATGAAATGGCAGTGCATTACCACGTTGGGAGATTAAACGGAACAACGACACTGGACATATATACTCGGGGAGATGATTCTATAGACAGGAAAAATTGGTACAAATAAAATGGAGGGAAACAGTGAGAACGATTGAAGAAGGTAAATTTATATATTTATTTATTCTCTTTCGGAAGGTAAATGTGAGCATTAAAAGGATGAACCTTATTCTGCAAAACATCTCCAAGTGGGATGGAATTGCTTTTTAGGTTGAGCATTGTTGTAGAGGGAAAGTAAAAGACTTCCAATCGCTATTCAAAGAACCAGAAAATATTACTTCTCACATTCCTCATAATCTCGTATTTGAAATTTTGCTTTTACTTCATCAGTTTTCAATCTCAATCATCACCCCTCGGGGTGGGGCCGCACAGCCCTGCCTGCTTGGTGTTGCGATGACTCAGCTGGCGGCGCCAGCGGCAGCGTTCAATGTCTGAATCCTGGTGGCTTTTATTTAGTGTTATTAATTTAGGTGCCGAGTGCACGGCTGGTGTGGTGTGTGTCAAAAGGAACAAAAGAGAGACCACAGAGGCAATTTACATACAGGGAATTAATTACCCTTATTATATACCCTACCGAAATAACACAGCTACACCCCTTGCCATGGAGAAACTTGTACAACCTTACACGACATCCGGCCTAACGGATTCCCAACTTAGTTACGTGAGGTTCTTCTCCTTCGTCGCGACATTCGGAGCACACTACCCTATACAATCCCAACTGACCCTAAGGTATTTCATTGGTACCCCCCACAAACGTAACACAGCCCCCCCCCCCCTGGAATCGTAGCCCCTGCAAGGTTCACTGCAGGCGTCACCGTTCCAGCCTTAACCCTTACTGACTCATACTTAATTAACCTATGAAATAAATTAGGAGGGGCTGTGGAAAGCGAGCCGTAGCTAACTTACCTGTTCTCCTTACCGTTCTACACCCCTTAAGTAACAATTCAATTATTTACAAAACTTGGTTCCTCGCTCCTAACTCCTGGGGTGGGAAGAAAAATGTCAACAAACAAAATCTCTACCTTAGCCACAAAACCTTAATGAAATGCAAAAATTCCAAAAAAACATTTGTACAACACCATGTCCCTCTAAAGACCATGTCCCCCAGTGGATGCCACAATACCCAACGTTACCTGCAAAGCCATCGCGATGTACCCAAATTTCCGTGGGCCCTGTCCTGATCTTACAGATGAGTGACATGGCTCGGTGGATCTTCCCCCATTCGCTCCCACAAATCCCATTATCAGCCATACACCTTTGACATTTCAATAATCAAAACACTCATTGCACTCCCCTCTGCAATACCATGACATAGATGTCATAAACACAGGTGTGATCCTCAACTAGGCAGCGGGGTGGTATGTATAAGCAAGATGGTGGGGGTGCTTCAGGCTGTGGTGCCCGCAATGCGATATGTAATAACTGTGATAAGAAAGGACACTATGCCAAGGTGTGCCGAGCTGCCAAGGTGTGCCGAGCTGCCAAGACTGTCAAACCACTACGGCTGGTATGCAGTTGGAAGCCACTACGCTATCTGCTACTTCGCCCTACAGTCTAGCTAAAGCTGTGGTCAAGATTACGGTGAATGGTGAGATCACCGATGCCCTGATCGCTACGGGGAGTTCGGACAGCGATGTCAGTGCTGCGCCATGCTTGGACGATCCTCCCCAATGGTGAAACGAGTGTAAATGGCATCTTCATCCTTACACCAATAAATAAGGGGATACTGTGTTGTGGAGCTAGGAGCTAATGAGACAAAGTACAAGAACGTGAAATTGATGGTACTGATGGTTACGTGCTGATCTACTCTTGGGTCATGATTTTTTTACAACGGCATGCTGATTTGAATATGCGTTTTCGCAGTACTAACCCTACCTTCTCAGTCTGTAGTCTGGCCGAGGTAGTTGTCAAACCGCCTTCACTGTTTGCCAATTTAACTGCGGATTATAAACCGATTGCTATGAAGTCTAGGCATTTTACTCTGGAGAATGCGAAATTTGTTGCTACGGAGACCAGAAAACTTCTTAACGAAGGTATTATCGAGCCGAGCGAGTCACCGTGGTGGGCTCAGGTATTGGTGACAACCAATCCCAATCACCGAAAATGGTTGGTGATACATTATTCTCAAACCATAAATTGTTTTACGCAATTAGACGTGTACCCCTTGCCTCGCATGGACGAGACGATGGAAGACGTGGCTAAATATCAAGTATTTAGTACCTTGGATTTGCGTAGTGCTTACCATCAAATTCCAATTTGAGAGTCTGATAAGCAGTACACTGCTTTTGAGTCAGGTCAGAGACTCTATCAGTTTTGTCGCATACTCTTTGGGTTAACGTACGGGGTCACGTGTTTTCAACGAGCAATCAACGATATAGTCTCTCATGAGAATTCTCAAAGACACCTTTGTGTATGTAGATAACGTCACGGTATGTGGACAAATGCAGGACGAGCATGACAATAACTTGAAATGATTCATGGATGTGGCTCGCAAGTACAAATTGACTCTCAATGACGACAAATGCACCTTCTCAGCGAAAACTATCAATCTTCTGGGATATACTATTTCGGAAGGATCGATTCGGCCTGACATGAGTCAATTGCTGCCTCTATTAGAAATGCCGCCTCCTCATGACTTAGCTGAGCTGATACGAAACCTAGGACTGTTCGCGCATTATTCCAAATGGATCCCGAAATATTCAGAGAATATTCGTCCTCTGGTTGAAAGCAAAAAATTTCCATTGTCTTCAGTAGCCAAACTGGCTTTTCACAATTTGACAAATGATATTGCTCAAGTTGTAGTAATATCAATTGACGAGAGTGTCCCTTTCGTGGTAGAGACTGATGCCTCCGAGCACGCAATCGCTGCTACCTTGAATCAGTCAGGCCGACCCTTGGGCTTCTTTTCCAGAACTTTATCACACAGTGAGAGGCGCCACTCGTCTGTTGAGAAGGAAGCTTATGCCATTGTGGAGGCCCTGCGTAAGTGGAAACGCTTTCTTCTCGGAAAACATTTCCATTTGATCACGGACCAGCGATCAGTAGCTTTCATGTTTGATGGGCAACATTCGCAAAAAATAAAGAACGAGAAGATCGCTAGGTGGCGTATCAAACTTGCCGACTTTGGCTATGACATAGTTTACCGCTCGGGCAAGGACAATGTAGCAGATGATGTGCTTTCTGTGCGACCATGGGGTCCGAGAGGGGATGGCGGGAGCTGCATGATTTGCTCTGTCATCCGGGAATCACTCGCCTGGCTCATTTTGTACGATGTCGAAGTCTTCCTTATTCCGTTGAGGACATAAAACGAGTCTGTAGTTCTTGTCCTATTTGTGCTCGGCTGAAACAGCATCAAGGAGTTTTGATCAAAGCCACTCAACCGTGGGACGTCTGAACATTGACTTCAAAGGTCCCCTCCCTACGGCCACCTCTAAACATTATATGCTCACCATTGTAGACGAGTACTCGCGTTTTCCGTTTGCTTTCCCATGTGGAGATCTCTCTTCGACTTCAGTGATTAAATATCTTTCGGAGTTACTTGCACTGTTTGGTTGTCCAGCATATTGTTGCGGACATGAGGACTGTATTTTTTTTGATTGTGTGCTTTATTATTATTATTATTGTTATTCTGCGCCCCCTGCCTCCGGAGCTGTGTAAAGGTCAAAGGGCATCCCATAATTAGTCCATAAAGCATCCACACCACAGCCAATCATAGAATACCCCTGTTCAATAGTTATATCTTATTCTGTGTTTTAGGGTAAGGCTGTGTCTCCCATTAATAGAAGTACTCCATTGCACCAAGTGAAAGAGATAGATTCCCTTCATTCCCATTCCCAAAACCTCCATTCCCCCTTTTCGTCGATTAGAAACTACCTCCGCTCCAATTACCGCCATTGACCACGAGGCAGGGTCGGAGAAGAAAGGCGTGTCTCCACCTCGTCATAGAGGGGAGGAGTGAGCCAGCCCCACTCGACCAACCATGAGCTAGGGGTGTGGCTAGAGAGGGCGGAGGAAGAGCGATCGGGGAGGTTCGCAAAGGTTGAGGGGCGGGGCCTATATAACCCGCAGCGCGACGCTCCCCAAGCAGTCGAGCTTTGAAGAAGAAAGAGATGAGTACTGAGCATTGAGATGAGAAGAGGCTGCGCTTTTAAAGAGAGGCGCTGAGAGGAGGGAATGAGCAGGCGTGACCGCAGCTAAAATCCGCAGCGCGATGCTCCCAAAAGAGAAGCTGAGACAAGCTTTGGCGGAGATGAGCTTTGACCGGCAGACAAAGAGGGAGCCCAAGCCGTTGAGAAGAGAGAGGGTCCAAGAAGCAGAGCTGAGTTGTGTGGTTTTGGTCGTCAGTGGTTGCGTTGCGGTGGTCAGTGGTTGCGTTGGTTGCGTTGAGTTGTCGGTGGTGAGGAGTGATTGGACCAAGAGAACATAGAGAACATCCAAGGAGAGGACATCCCAGAAAGCACAAAGCCTGCTGTAATCCTGGAAAAGCACGCGACATCCACAGCAGCAGCAGCAGCGGCGGCCACAGCAGCAACCACACTCAACAGCCGCTTGGGGCCTGGACGGCGGTTTTGAGCAGGGCCGCAAAGGAACGGCGGCTGCGAAACGCGCCGATCGTGCTGCACAATACAACTCCTAGCCATCCTCTCCTTCCAGCCAATTCCTGTCATCATTCCCCGCGTGAGTCTGTCTTTTGTTTGTTCTGTCCCTGGGTTAATTAAGACTGTAGGTAAGCTAGCGTTGCACTGTGTATCTAATCTCGTCTGTAAATAAACATGACTGCTTTCTTTTTGCTTGTGTGTATAATAAATCCAATTACTCTTCTGTCCGTCTTCTCGTCTTATTCCTTTTCCTCTTTGCATTCGGTCGTTTTAGAGTTTTCCAGATTGGGCAGCTGCGGTGCGATACGGCCAAAGTTGGGGGTGAATCGGGTGAGTTGGGGAAGAATCGGGGGAACTGTTAGGTCGCGGTCATACCAACCGCTCGGTCAAAAATAACATCTTAACCGCGACAGTAACAATTGGTGTCGAGGAGTGAGATTCGAGGCCCGAACTAAATTTTTAATAAAAACATCTAGGAAAAAATTTGGTCAAAATTATAAAGTACCGAAATTTGATTTTGTTTTAAAGAAAAACCCGAATTTTGAAATCGCGCCATGGCTGGTCAAGGCGATCGAATGCCGGTGGGTGAGCTAGAGGAGGGGTTAGGAGTAACCCAGGATCAGAGGGATGAAGTAGAGGAGAACATTGGCAATATGGTTGAGGGGGTATCAGACGCACAAAATGGCGCTCTCGCGCACGAGGTTTCAGGCGCGCAAAAAGGCGCCTCGCACGTGCGCGCGGTAGCCGAGCCCGCTGTATCAGCGGGCTTTAACATGCAGCCGATTGACATGCAGGCCCTCATTGCGCAGCTACAGGCAGCTGTACAGATGAGTATGGGAGACCAAATTGGAGGTTTGAAAAACAGTATGGGGGTAATGAGGGACGAATTGAGGGCTGATAGTGAGCGAATGAGGGACGAAGCGAGGGCTCAGAGTGAGCAATTGGGGGTAATGAGGGACGAAGCGAGGGGTACCGGTGAGGGGTTAGACAAGAAATTTGGGAAGTTAGACAATAATTTTGAGGGGTTAGACAAGAAATTTGGGAAGTTAGACAATAATTTTGAGGGGTTAGACAAGAAATTTGGGAAGTTAGACAATAATTTTGAGGGGTTAGACAACGGGATAAAAGAGGTGAAAAATGGGTTAATGGGGTTAGAAAATAGGATGGAGGACAAATTGCGGGAAATAGGGGAACAATCTGCCCGGGAAATCAAACGAATGGGGAACCAGAAAGAGGAGGTGCAAATCGGGTTAGAAAGTAAACTGGATGCTCAGAGGGATGAATTGGGACAGATGAGGGTGGCATCTACAAAAGAGAGGGAGGAGATGAAAGAGGAAATACGACGAGGTGTAAGTGAGGAGGTCTCGGGGCTACGCGAGGAGGTAAAGCAAGGTGAGAAGCGTATGGAGAAAGAGGTGAGAAATGGGGCGGCAAAGTTACAAGGGGGAATAGAAGATCTGACGGAGGAGGTGGAACAGCTGACAGAGGGACAAACGGAGTTAGTGGAGCAGGTTCAAAGGAACACTGCGGTACTAGGAGGGTTAAAGGCGACACAAAAAGAAATTAAAAATGACTTAATAGCGACACAGAGGCAATGTCAGATGGTACGTGAGGGACTGACAATGAGGGTGGACGAGGTGACAGAGGTAATGGAAACGAACGACCGGCAGGTAAGGACGCACATAGAAACGGTCACGGTAGCCTTAGAGGACGAACTTGAGAAGACGCACCGGGAAATAAAAGAGGTGAAGCAAAAATTTGAGGAAGTGGAAGAAGAGGTGAGTGAAATTAAGAAGGGACGGACAGAAACTAAGAGGGAGATAAAGGAGGAAGTAATGGAATTGGTACAAGGTCTGTGCTCGAATCGTGATGTGCTGCTCACTAACCAAATAAAGAGTTTGCAGGTGGCAAAGGAGGTGCGGAGACGAGGTGCCAAGGTGAGTGGCGATATAATCGGAAATGTACATGATGTGAGGAAAGCTTCAGTCGGCTTGGGGATTGGTTTGGATCCGGGTGTTCGTGAAAGGCCGTTGGTGAAGTGTGTGACAGGTCAGGTGTGCGAAAAAAGAGGTGTGCGAGAATGTCTGACCATGGGGTGTGTGAGGAAAAAGTGTGCGCCGACCAGTGAGTGTGCTGTCGAGAGTGAGTCGGTCGTAGCGCGTGTGCGAGGGGGTACATGGAAGCGCGGTGTGGTAAGTGTTACGGAGGAAGTAACGAAAGAGTGTGCGCAAGAGGATGCGCGAGAAAGGTGTGTAACGGACAGGTGCATGGGGAAAGAGTGCGCTGTCAAGAGTAAGGGGGAATGCACGCCTGTGGTGAGTGTTACAGAGGATGTAACGGGAGAGTGTGCGCAAGAGTGTGCGCGAGAAAGGTGTGTAACGGACGGGTGCATGAGGAAAGAGTGTGCTGTCGAGAGTAAGGGTGAGTGCGCTGTCAAGAATGGAGGTGAGAGTAGTGAGAGTGACACGGAGCGTGAGTTGGTTGTGACAGGTGAGCGAGGATGTACACCTGGAATGGAAGGATGCACACCTGGAATGGTAGAGCGTGTGTGGGAATGCACACTTGAGTTGGTCATGAGGCACGTGGTTGGGTGTGCGAGTGACAGCACACCTGTGATTGTCACAGAGGAGGTGACCGAGGAAGGGGCGCGAAGAGGTGTGTTGGTGAGGTGTGCGAACAACGAATGTGTGCCAAAGTGTTCGGTGGTCAGGTGTGTGACCAAGTCTGTGAGTGGAATGAGTGTACCGAGGTGTGTAAGGGAAGGTACGAGGAGCATGGGAACAGCTGGAGGTATGAGCAAGGAAGGGGTAGCGTATGCGTGTAAGCATGCAGGTGAGGCATCGACGGTAACCGGGTTAGCGGTGAGAGCGACTTATAGCCGAATCCGGCCCTCGGTGCGTGCCGGGCTTCGCGTGCCACGAGAACCAGCGGGGATCCGAGCCACGGCGGGTTCGAAAGGACCGCCGTACGCGATCCACGCTGTGCCTCGCTTGGAACGGCCGCGTCCGGGCTCCACTAGGCGGAGCGGGCAGCCCGATAGGAAGGGTCGTCATGGCGACCACTTTTTATTGAGACGTTCCGGCAGGTCGAGATCGGGCAATTGGATGGCTCCGCGCCGAGGTGGTGCGTGGGATCTCGGCACGGGTAAGCCCCCGTCCCTGCACCAAGTGCCGGACGCATCCAGCCGCCAGCACCAAAGAACCCGTGTTCATTGCTCGGCTGTACGAAGCCGAGCTTTAGAAGGGAATTGGCGCACCGAGAGGATCTAATAAGTAGACGAGTGATGAGGTTAGTGTTTTGGACCCAAAATTAGAAAAAGGCAAAATTTGATGATTGGTACGGTGATTGGCAGATGATTGGCAAAAATTTTGATTGGCTGAAATTTGGTGTGCCAAATTGATAGTAGGACCTCCCCGATGTGGTGGGATGGCAACTCTGTCATCCCTCACAAACGGGGGGGCAAAGGAGCACTAGAGTATGGGGTGTATGGCAGTGAAAACTAGCCCGGGTGGGTTAGGATATTGTGTGTAGGGATCTAGCGAAGATGACATTAGGTAACGTTAAGGTTAGTTAGTGACAAGGATACCTGTAGAGGGGACGCAGGTAGTTTAGTGTGGATGATAATGACGTGGGAGCGCAATAGTTTAAAGGGACGACTGGGAAGCGCAAGTTTCAGAGAGGAGTAGTTAGATGAGATGATGCCGTGTGGTTGAGGATTGAACAGGTGTGATTGCACAGGTGTGCAACTGAACAGGTGTGTGGAGCAGTGTATGAGTGAGTGAAGGTGATTGTGTATTGTGCTGACCCAATGGTCCAGGAAGAGGAGGAGGGTGCAGGTGGCACCAGGTGTGAGTGCACAGGTGTGCAACAACAGGTATGGAGAATGGTAGTGTGGAAAAAATGGAGTATTGGACTGGATGGTCGTGGAGTGAGCATGGTGGAAACAATGGAGTGGAGTGGATGGTGCGAAGGTGTGAATGGGGGAAGAGTGGACCCCCATCACGAATACCCGGGGCGGGTAGTGTAAGTGTTAGGTAGAGGGTATAGGTAAATTGTGGTTGGATATTGGCCTCTGTGGTGCGGGTGGAAGAATGGTGATTGGATGGGTGCATTAGTGTTGTGGAAATGGCTGGGCGTGTAGCCTGTTAGTGTGTGTAGTTGGTTTGGGCACTCCACCACTGTGAGGATGTCGGCCAGGTGAGGCCGCAGGTGGGCTCTGGGAGCCGGTAGTTGTTGTGGATGGGGCCCGAGGATCCAGAGGACGGACCCGGGTAGCCCAGTGCCAGAGGGCACCAAGGGGTGACAGAGCCAGGAGGGGGCTTCCCCAGTTAGATAGGTTAGGGTGAGGAGCAGGTAAGCTCGGGAGGCAACTGCAGTGGTGGAGGTGTGCAGGTGGGTAGACCTGCTGGGAGAGCTACACGTCACAGCCCAGAAATGGTGCAAGGGCACCGGGAGATGAATCGGGGGAGTGAGACCCCAAATTGAGAAGCACCACAGTTTGGTCAATGGGAATTGGTTTTTAGAACCCATAGTGTAAGTTGGCCAATGGATTGGCAGGGAAAGATCCCGGGTAGTGTAAAGTGTGTTAAAGTCATTTAGAGGATAGTTAGGAAGAAGGATCTCCTCGCACCATCTGCATCCACTCACCTGAGATGAGGTAACTCCACACCATGCCATGTTTTATTATTTTTCATTAATGCAAATGTTTTGGATTGTGAGACGCATCATGACGTGGGTGTGACATTGTGCGTAATTCCATCTCTCCCTCCTTATGAGGATTGATGACGAATTGGGTGATGGCAAATTTTGGATAGTGGGGGAGTGAAGACGAATTTGGAATAAGGGAAATAAGGGGAAGACGTGACGGTAGCGACGGATTGGTAATGTGTAGATTTTTGTACATATGGGGTAAGGGCAAGGGTAGTGTAGGTGACAGGGGGGTGACGTACGGTAGGGACGAGCTTTCTCATTTCGCTCTCCGTACGCATTTCGCCTTGCATTGCCTTATTGACATGTACCCTTGTGACCTTACCCCTCGCTCATTTCTCTTGTCCCCCTTTTGTCTCCCACATGACCTGTGCGCTATGGGGCGCCGAGGGGAGCGTGCGTGAGTCGGCCATTGTGCGCCCGGAACTCTCAGAACCAGCTGTCTGCATTGATGCACCACATTATGGACCACATGTCTGTGGCCGAGCACCACTTATGGACCCCATGGGTTGGGGCATGGCCCCTCTGCTGGAACCGGCCATGAGGGCCCGAAATCTTGCTGGCGGACCTTGGCCACAGGGCACCGATGCCCCACAGGTGAACCACACGTAGTCGGCCCTGTGGGCCATAAATAAAATAAATAAAATGGACACGTTTGGGCAAGCTTTATTGCAAATAGGCCGCCAGTAAGAAAATGAAAGAAAGACAACAATGGGAAGACAATAATAATAACCAGCAGAGGGAGCCGAAGAGCAAGAGATCACCTGCCGGGTTAGGGGTTGTTGATTTATTTTTTATTGTTGAACATTCTTGAACAATGGTGACTGCACCGATTGGTGCTTGGGTGTGTATTGGTGCGTTTTTGGGTGCTTTAATGGTGCATTGATGCAGAGCAGACTGTCTCCCCCCCCAGAAAGAACAATCACAGGTCCTGGGTTAGCCTTGTAAATAAAAATAGCGTCATTGTAAATAATGCTCCCCACCGTCAGTGTGTAGTTTGAAGACCATTCCGCAATTCGGTTAACTGTGGGCGTAAGTCTGTTAGGCAGGGTGCAATGGAGCAGCGGGACACATTTATTTATGTTTTAAAACTGTCGCACTCAGGGTCAGGTTAAAAGTAGAGGGAACTACACCTACGTGTCACACTAAATAAAAGTTGTAGGCCCGGGAAGTGCCTAAGAGGAGGAGGGTGCAGTGTTGCGGATATGAGGACTGTATTTTTTTTGATTGTGTGCTTTATTATTATTATTATTGTTATTCTGCGCCCCCTGCCTCCGGAGCTGTGTAAAGGTCAAAGGGCATCCCATAATTAGTCCATAAAGCATCCACACCACAGCCAATCATAGAATACCCCTGTTCAATAGTTATATCTTATTCTGTGTTTTAGGGTAAGGCTGTGTCTCCCATTAATAGAAGTACTCCATTGCACCAAGTGAAAGAGATAGATTCCCTTCATTCCCATTCCCAAAACCTCCATTCCCCCTTTTCGTCGATTAGAAACTACCTCCGCTCCAATTACCGCCATTGACCACGAGGCAGGGTCGGAGAAGAAAGGCGTGTCTCCACCTCGTCATAGAGGGGAGGAGTGAGCCAGCCCCACTCGACCAACCATGAGCCAGGGGTGTGGCTAGAGAGGGCGGAGGAAGAGCGATCGGGGAGGTTCGCAAAGGTTGAGGGGCGGGGCCTATATAACCCGCAGCGCGACGCTCCCCAAGCAGTCGAGCTTTGAAGAAGAAAGAGATGAGTACTGAGCATTGAGATGAGAAGAGGCTGCGCTTTTAAAGAGAGGCGCTGAGAGGAGGGAATGAGCAGGCGTGACCGCAGCTAAAATCCGCAGCACGACGCTCCCAAAAGAGAAGCTGAGACAAGCTTTGGCGGAGATGAGCTTTGACCGGCAGACAAAGAGGGAGCCCAAGCCGTTGAGAAGAGAGAGGGTCCAAGAAGCAGAGCTGAGTTGTGTGGTTTTGGTCGTCAGTGGTTGCGTTGTGGTGGTCAGTGGTTGCGTTGGTTGCGTTGAGTTGTCGGTGGTGAGGAGTGATTGGACCAAGAGAACATAGAGAACATTCAAGGAGAGGACATCCCAGAAAGCACAAAGCCTGCTGTAATCCTGGAAAAGCACGCGACGTCCACAGCAGCAGCGGCGGCCACAGCAGCAACCACACTCAACAGCCGCTTGGGGCCTGGACGGCGGTTTTGAGCAGGGCCGCGAAGGAACGGCGGCTGCTAAACACGCCGATCGTGCTGCACAATACAACTCCTAGCCATCCTCTCCTTCCAGCCAATTCCTGTCATCATTCCCCGCGTGAGTCTGTCTTTTGTTTGTTCTGTCCCTGGGTTAATTAAGACTGTAGGTAAGCTAGCATTGCACTGTGTATCTAATCTCGTCTGTAAATAAACGTGACTGCTTTCTTTTTGCTTGTGTGTATAATAAATCCAATTACTCTTCTGTACGTCTTCTCGTCTTATTCCTTTTCCTCTTTGCATTCGGTCGTTTTAGAGTTTTCCAGATTGGGCAGCTGCGGTGCGATACGGCCAAAGTTTGGGGTGAATCGGGTGAGTTGGGGAAGAATCGGGGGAACTGTTAGTGTTAGGTCGCGGTAATACACCACCGCTCGGTCAAAAATAACATCTTAACCGCGACAGTAACAATATATTCATTCGGCTCGTGAAACAGCTTTCATCTCTTGAGAGATTAAGCAATTCCTTCAGGAACGGGGTATAGCTTCCAGACGAACGACCAGCTATAACCCACAAGGCAATTGTTTAGTGGAGTGATACAATAGCATTATCTGGCGCACTGTTTCAATGCGACTCAAATCACGTGATCTATCGGTCGCCCAGTGGGAGGCTGTGCTGCCAGCCATGCTACATTCCATCTGGTCTCTACTGTGCACGGCCACAAATGTAACACCGTACGAACGCTCGTTTTCTTTTCATCGTTGGAGTACCAGTGGACACTTGTTACCGACATGGTTGTCAGCTCCGGGACCAGTCTTGTTACGTCGATCGACAAAGCAAAGCATGGGTCCCGAGCATCGACAAAGCAAAGCATCGACAAAGCAAAGCATGGACAAAGCAAAGCATCGACAAAGCAAAGCAAAGCAAATACGAGCCCCTCGTGGATGAGATGAATCTTCTCGAAGCCAACGCAGAATATGCGCATGTTCAGTTGGCCGATGGTCGTGAGACCACGGTGTAGGTTTGTCATCTCGCTCCGTTTAGGGAGGTTGTGGATAGGATTTGCGAGCCTTGAGTTGCAGGTAATGTCACCTGGAGGGTTTCCCCAAATGATTGCTGTACCCAGCAAGGATTTGCCGGAGATATTGCCCGCGTCACCTACAGTCACATGAAAAAGTAAGTACACCCCATGTAAAGTTTTGACTTTTTCAACATATTTCAACATACAGCTATTTGCTCTTCATTTCAACAATGGTGATATAATATAACAAATATCATGAAACATTTACATTTTGTAGTCCATTGTATAATTTAAATAAACATAAATGCAAATTTCGCATGTGGAAAAAGTAAGCACACCCTTGGCTCTTATAGGTGGTATTGCCCTGTTTGGCAGAAACAACCTCAAGTAGGCGTTTCTTATAATTGTCTACCAGTCTCTGACATCGACTGGGAGAAATTTTTGCCCATTCCTCCATGCAGAATTATTTCAGCTGTGCGATGTTTGAGGGGTTTCTCGCATGCACAGCTCGTTTCAAATCCCCCAACAACATCTTGATGGGATTTAGATCCGGGCTTTGACTTGGCCATTCCAGAACCCTCCATTTCTTTCTTTTCAGCCATTCCCAGGTGGGTTTACTGGTATGTTTAGGGTCATTGTCATATTGCAAGGTCCACGTTCGGTTGAGCTTGAACCCTCCGACAGCTGGCCTCACATTATCCTCAAGCACCCTCTGGTACAATGAAGAAATCATAGTGGATTCTATGATGGTGAGCTGCCCAGTAACTGATGCAGCAAAGTTGCCCCAAACCATAATATTTCCACCACCATGCTTTACAGTTGGTATCAGGTTATTGTGGTCAAATGCTGTCTATGGTTTTCGCCAAACATGTCTTCCGGTACTGTGGGAAAATAGCTCTACCTTTGACTCATCTGTCCAGAGCACATTGTTCCAGAAGTGCTGGTCTTTGCCTAGGTGTTCATTGGCAAACTTTAGTCTTGCCCTGATGTTCTTTCTGGACAGCAAAGGTTTCCTCCTGGCACACCTCCCATGTAGATCAAATTTGTGCAGCCTGTTTCTAATGGTAGACTCGTGCACTTTGACATCAACAGTGGCAAGAGCTACCTGTAGGTCCCGTGATAACATTCTGGGGTCCTTAGAGACTTCTTTCAGCATCTTGCGGTCTGCTCACGGGCTGAACTTGCTGGGGTGGCCTGGCCTGAATAAGTTGTTAGTTGTTTGGAATCTTCTCCACTTGTAGATGATCTTCCAGGCAGTTGAATGATTGATTTCAAATTGTTTGGAGATCTTTTTAAATCCCTTCCCAGGCTCGTAGGCATCTATAACCTTCTTTCTGAAGGCCTCAGAGAGCTCTTTTGATCTAGGCATGGTGACGCCGCACACTTCAACAAAAAAGAGCAAACCAAACTAAAGACAGGTTCCTCCAAGATCCTCTCTAACGACGTTCTAATCATTTGCACCTGAGCTGGTGCACCTGATTCTAATTTTAGGTATTTGAAGTAGTGATAAATGTAGGGGTGTACTTACTTTTTCCACATGCGAAATTTGCATTTATGTTTATTTAAATTATACAATGGACTACAAAATGTAAATGTATCATGATATTTGTTATATTATATCACCTTTATCTGTCAATATTGTTGAAATGAAGATCAAATAGCTGTATTTTGAAATATGTTGAAAAAGTCAAAACTTTACATGGGGTGTACTTACTTTTTCACATGACTGTATTTCTCTGAAGCGTCTCCCGGCAAATGAGGAGATGCCGCAGGAGGAGGAAGAAAGTACTTCTGAGCATGGGGTTTATCGAATGCGTCGTGGTCGATCGTGCCGACCCCCGAACCGTTTGACTTTTATATCTGAAATTGATAATACATTCGTAGAAATCGAAATGAAATTCATTCATTACACCTACCTAATTAACATAGTTCCACCCCACGCCATGGAGACACTTATACAACCTTACGTGACATCCGGTCTAACGGATTCCCTACTTAGTTACATGGAGGTTCGTCTTCTTCGTTGCGACATTTGAAGCACACTACCCTATATAATCCTACCTGACCTTAAAGTATTTCATTGGTACCCCACACAAACGTAACAATATTATCTTCTCCAACCATGTGAGTTTTCAATATATCTATTAATTATGTACATCCATTTATTATGTACTTTTGTAATGTAACTTTCGACCCTTTGGACTGTTAAAACCCATCAGACCTTTGAAGAACCTTTGAGTCCCCCATTACCCTTAAGACCACCAAGACCCCAAAATACCCCAAAGGCCCTTAAATACCATGAAGAACCAGAGGCCCCCGAGGTCCCAAAAGACCGCGAGGACCCAAAAGAGCCATAGGATCCTGATGACTCACAATACTCGTAGAAATTTCACAATACCCCAGGGACTCAAAGGACTCTCTTTTGAGTCCCTGGGGTACTCACAATACCCCAGGGACTCAAAAGACCCCGAAGACAGCCTCATTAAAAAATAAAAATAAAAATACAATATTGAATTCAGTTTTATAAAGAGGACATCATGTGACATGCGTGTCTGATGATAGTGGGGGTTGTACAAAATAATGAAAGAATGTACAAAAAACACCCCACATAATACACCACACAAACACGTTTGGCGAGGGTCTGCAATCTCTGATTGCTCTTTCTTGTTTTTTAAAATGTTTTTATTACTTGAAATATAAGAAGCCCTGGGATACCATTAAAATTGGGAGCACTAATTGTCGAAACCATCCCTACAGCAAATCCTATCCTATAGGAGGAGGCTTGACAAAGCATTGTGACTGGATATTGTACTTGGGTACAAAAAAATAAAAGACATCATTGCTAAGTGAGGTGCAATGATGCACCTCAATTAGCAATTTGAGGTACCCAGCGATTTTGATCTAAACAACTCAAAAATCAAGAAAAAGACCAAATACCAGGATCTCAAAAATGAAGTGAAAAGAGCCTGGAACCTGAAGATCGCCGAAATTGTACCAGTGATACAATTGGAGCAACGATAATAGTAGTGTATATATGTTGCTTCTGGGACACTCTCATTTTCCCATTGACTTACATGTTAATTTTTCCCCTCCCTTATTGCCCCTAAACACCTCTATTTCTCTCACCCTGTTCTTTACGAACCTTCTAACCTTTTGACATGTTATCCTTATTCATTAGACCACTTAAACAATGGTCCTTCTGTGTGAACCTGTGATCCTTCTGACCTTATGGACCTTTTAACCTTTTACTCTTAATATCATCTGGTGAATCATCTTTGGCCCACTCAAACAACGACCCTACAAATATTTGTTTATGCGTGGGAAATAATTTAATTTTCTTGCCACTCCCTTCACCATCTAATATATTAACAAAAAAGATGTTTGAGTTTGGTTCTTTATTAAGATATTTTAACTGAGCTGAGATAAAATGGTAAACCTCCCTCAATGTTCGTGTTTGAGCGCCTCCAGTGCCACATACCATTTTTAAATTAAAGTATATATTTTCCTGGCAACCATCAAAGTTTTCCGTCCACTCAAAAATATTTCCATCTTTTTTACCCAATTCACCGGTATTTAAATTAATTCTCTTATTTGTTTTGTAAATTTTTTTACCAGGTGTCTTTTCAATTATACCTATTTGATATTTTTCACATTCGTTATGTTTACCATTTATATACCAAGGTTGATTACACCTCCACTCTTTAGTCTGCTTGGTACTTGGTTCTATCATTTATATAATTGTAAAAAGGCGGCGGTAGCCCGTTAAAATCCCTAAACCCCCCTTTTTAACTTATCACTTATATACTTATATAACCATAAGGGAGACTATCAATTCCATTTTCTAAAATAAACCTCTTTTCATCAAAAGCCCCCAATGCTTTCTTATTCACCTCTTCTGAATATAATTTATGTTTATAACTTCTTATTCCATTAATCTTTCTAAACTCTTCTTTCTTTGTTGTTAAACAGTTATAATAATCCTTAAAGTTTATTGTTTCTTTAATGACATTTTTCTTTATGCCTTTTAACTTCTTATCAGTTTTTTCAACGTTATTCACAATGTATTTATAAGCATAAGCCTTAGACCTCAATCCCACAAATTCACTCATGACATTTCCTCCTAATTCATCCTTAAACTTTCCAATCACCTTTTTATTTTTAGAAGAGAACAACTCACTCTCTGGACTGTAATTACTAGTGTCATAGATATTAATGTCCTTTTTCATGTCTGAATAAACATCATCAGTATTAATTTGCAAAATAAAACTATCTGTATCCATATAAAGTAGATGAACATCATTTTGATATTTCTTCCTCAAGTTATTATAAAAGTAATCATACATTAATGACTTTGATAAATCAAGAATTGATGTTCAAATATAAATAGGTTTGTCCATTTCAATACTCTCTTTAATCAAATGGATCGCACAAAAGTTCTCAGTAAAGACCTCAGCTCTAGTAAAACTCGGTCTATTAATTAATTTTGATGCTTGTTTCCAAGATGTTGATAGTCTGATATTTTGTCTTTTTCTCACATTTTCCATGGTCTTACCAAAGACCGCATTATTCATCAATTTATAAAAGTCTTTCTCAAAATCTGTTTTTGACTCTGTTCTTCTTTGTGTATTAAAATCAATGTACCCCTTCAACCAATGACTCTGATTGAACTTTAGAACCCTATGGATCTTCTCTACTCTTAGACCTTTTGATAAATATTGTCGCACATTTCTTTGGTGTAGAACATAATTTTTCTTGTTATATAATGTAGTAAGTAATTTTTCTGTTGATTCACCTATATTAAATGATTGTTGATAATCACTTAACCACTCCTTCTTTGGACTTTCCTTTTCACAAGCAAATGGGAGATCTTTGTGTAGGTTATGAAGTTCCTCTGGATATTTCAAATCGACCTCAAAAGAATAACCAACCTTTGAATCATTCAATTCTTTTTGTGTAGAGATACATACATCTTGTAAAACCTTTTTGTAATCTTTTTCCTTTACCCATCTAAGTTTTCCATAAGGAAGAGCCTGAGACATTGCCCAGCCATACAGGTTGTTCGTATCATAATACATCAAGTAGGAGCTCTCTACCGATGGTTCATAATTTGGAATGTACTTGTTATTTGCTTTAGCATATCTCTTTGAACAGACTTGTGAAATTCCTCCTCTCTTTGTCTTTTCAATCATCAAAAGCATATCAACATCGGTTATCAAATCCAAACCTTGTTTTGTCATTTTTAACATCGCGCTCCAAGCCAATCCAGGAGCAGTGTAATAGTGAGCAGGATCCAATCCATATCCAGAATGACAGATTGTTCTGAAAGCCTCAAACACATCAGCCAACAAAAGCACATCAGTTTTGAGGTACAAATCGTGATACTCACCAAGATTCTTAATGTTATATTTTTTCCAAACATTTTGTGCGTGTACATAATCTTTATCAGATATATGACTATTATTTAATTTGTTATAGAAATTTTCTTTTAAAGGAAGTTGTGTTTCATTGAATCTCTCAAATGAGTCCATATAGTCATAGGGGTAAATTCCCTTTTGTGTTAGAAAATCTTTATCTAAAAAATACTCTGAAAGACATGGAAACTCTTTTAGATTTTGAACCAAGTTAGCCAATGGACTTGCCATGAATTTAAATGTATCAAGAAATCTGATATGAGTAATAGGAGATGTGTGAATTGTTTTTGTGAATGAAATGTATTTCTGATCCGTGTTTGGAATTGCTGAGATACTTCCAGAAGTCTTTGAGAGTTCCTTGATAAATAGATGTGTATCATAATGAGCGTTGTTATGAAGAAAGACAGGAATGAAAGAGGGGAGTTGATAATTAATATTACAACTTTGATGAGCCGGACCTCTATATTTACCAGTGAGATGACAATGGTCTCTAACCTTTAGACCTTTACCAATTTTCTCCTCACAAATATGACAGACATTGTTTTTTATAAATTCCCTTTTTTCTTTACTTGTTAAGGACATTGGTTTATTGGTTTCTCTCATTATCTTGGTTAATCGAACACAGTCTTTTTCTAGTCGTTTCACAAACTCCTCTGGGGTATTTGAGCCTCTATACATCTCTAACTTGTTATATTTATCACCAACGGATGATTTGATATAATAACAAAAACCACAAGGAGTATGTTTTTGATATTTATTTGTGTATGATTCTTTTGGATCTGGAGAAGCAGTATCAATTTTTTCTAAAATACTTTCAAAATCAGCATATATAACAAATGGATGTTTTATTGTTTTCTTTTCATCTTTGAATGTGATCTTTGAGTCTTTTTTAGGCATGTTGATTACCGTTGATTTATGTTCACCACAATAATTTGAATGTTTATCTAATCTTTCTTGTGTATGGAAGAAGTTAAGACAACGCATACAAATATATATTTTATTTGTTCTTTTACATACTTGTGGTTTTATTAATTTTGTAATATCTTTGATGTATGTATAATGTGAATTTTCGTCTGAATTAAAATATAGAAGATTAATATGAGTTTGTTTACAATTGTCAGAAAGCTTTAAAACCTGAATGTTGTTTGTTTCTGTTAGACCATAAACATTAACTGATAAATTATTCAACTTTTCAAATTTAGGAATATCATTTAAAGTCATCGGAAACTTTAGATCTTTCATATTTAATGTATTCTCATATTTTTTATAATGAGATACTCTTTCATCATGAAAATGTGGAGGATGTAAGTGTGCTAGAATAGACCAGAGAAAACATTTATTGTCTTTATTTTTGATATTGATAACTGCTTTTCTATTTTTGATAACACTGGGTAAATCAATGTAAGAAGAAGCTTTTAGAGGATCTGATTTAAGAATATGAATGTCTATGTAAATAATTTTTCCTATATTGAATCCACTTCCTACGATTGAATTATCCACATCTTGCTCTTGTTTAATAAGTTCATCATAGACTCCTGATGTTTTAAAATCTTGATATGAAGATATAAAGTGTGGCTCAGTTCTCATGTATGGTGTATCTATAACTCCTTCGTCCTTTGTCATTTCTAATTTTACTCCCATATAAAATTTAAGTGGTTTCATTTCTTTTAGTGTTTTTTCAATCAACGTTTGAACAGCAGGTTTAACTATTTCTACAGCATCAACTATAGACTCTGGTTCAGGAGGTTTGAAGTTAAAGACTCTTATTTTAATATGTCCTTTGAATGCACCATCAGAGTTTTTAATAGTAAACAATTTTGACAAGTGTTTGTTAGTTTTAAGATGGGCTTTAAACCCCTTCTTGAGGATGGTTGTTTTACAGACCTTACAATGTTTTGTTTTAGGTGGAAGAGGGGAAAGTTTGTTAAGAATGTTGTATGTATGTTTTGCGGTGAGAATATGTTGTTTATAATATTTTACTTCCTTCTCGCAAGTATCACAATAAACCATATTTATAGCGTGAGAAAACGTGGTGTTTTATATATATCACTGTGCTTAAAATAAAACACTTTTGAGCTTTACAGCTCCGTTTTATATATATCGCTGTGCTTAAAATAAAACACTTTTTCACTCAGAATCATCGAAGTCATAACTATCACATGAATACTCAGAATCATACTCAGTCATCAATAAAGCTACTCTCATAACTATCATTTGAGCATAAACTATTAGTATCATAACTATCATCTGTGTTCAATGAAATACTATCATCACCATCGTCCGAGTTCAATGAAATACTATCATCACTATCGTCCGAGTTCAATGAAATAGTAAAATCTTCACTGCTGTAATGACTCATATTTAATTAGCAGAAAAAACCTTTCCATCTATACCAATATACTTTCTTTCATTAACGGATTCAATCTCTACATTTTTAATATCAAAAGTTATCTTTAAATAATCTCTAACTATCATAGAACGAAATGACATTTCACCAGAAATATTAACATCATTCATTTTACTTAGATCTACACCCTTTGGATTATTAAAGTAAATACAAATTTCTCCACGAGTATTGTTGATGGTCTTATCATTCTTTTTCAAAGTATCGTGGTCAATCACTTTATCAAGCTTTGAATAAATTGCCAGGAGTAGAGGAGAAACTTTTGTTAGATTTACTTTAATGGATGTCTTTCCAGGTATAGTTAGAGCTCTTCCTTTAAATGAAATAGAGGGGCTCATGTTATTTTCCATAACTGGTTTTACCCAAAAATTTCCATATTTATCTTTGTTCAATTTAACATCTTTGACATATTTTTCTATATCTTTCACCGAAGTAGAGATTGATTGAAATTTGTCTTTTGTGCTTTGAAACATTGTATTTATTAATGAATAAACTTGCGTTTAGTTTAAGTAAAAATTTACCATATAAATATGATAAGTTCTGAAGGATATTTAGAATTTCCAGACTCTCCATATGATAAATTAGAGAATTGTCCGGCTTGTGATAGAATAGGGCTTAATAATGAGGGTTCATATAAACAATGTATTTTCTGTGATTTAATTTTAATTAATGATAATAAAAAATATAAAAATATATATAACTCTTTTAAATTAGAACCAAAAATGAATTACTTTACAAGATTAATAAGAGAGATGAATGTTAAGTATTGTGATGATAATACACCATTTCTTTCAAGGGAAGAGACTATTTGTATTGAGGAAATGTATAAGGGTTTAATGATATTTATTATTCAAAATAAGTTTAATGGAAATGTTAATACAAGATACTATATAAATAAAATAATGAATTATTTTGAAATTAAACCCGAACTCAGGATAAAATATAGAGTTTCTAAAATAGCTCAAAAAAAGTTAGATGACTTGTTTTCCAAATATATAAATGAATGATTTTTTACCCGTTTGGGAAAATAAGATAAAATTTAATAACCATAAAAACATTCCAAATTCATTGAGATGTCTAATAGTTGGTTCAAGCGGATGTGGAAAAACCTGTTTACTTTTAAAGATGCTCCTTGGTCCTAATTTTTTAGATTATGATAATTTAATAATTTTTACAAAGTCTAGTTTTCAACCCGAGTATCAACTACTCTCACAGGGTTTTAATGCAGGTCTTAAAAAGGAAGACATTATCGGTTTATTTAAACTTCAAAACAAACTAAATGATTATAATATTGAAGATATAATACAATTATTTTGTGATACACAGAAATCAAAATCGAAACCAAAACCCATAACTTGTATTCTCAGTGATAATACGGATGATATACCTTCACCTCAAGATTTAGATAAATCAAAAAAGAACCTCGTCATCTTTGATGATTGTGTTAATGAGAGAAACCAAACAGTAATGGATAGCTACTATACAAGAGGGAGACATTCTTCTTGTAATTGTATATATCTTAGTCAATCATATTTTCAACTCCCTCGACGCTCAATAAGAAACAATGCCAATACTTTTATTTTATTTAAGTTAAATTCAATAGATGTAAATAATTTTTGGAGAGATAATTGCTCTACGTTATGTAGTAAAAAAGAATTTGAAAATTATATGAAACACACGATTGAAAAATATAAATATATTGTTGTGAAACAAGATGAGATATTAAAGGATGTATTTTTATTTTAAACATAATTACATATATAAATGATAACTATTATTATTAATCTTGTGGGTAAATCTGCTTCAGGAAAGAACTTTCATAAATCTAAACTCTTGAATAGTAAAAATGAAAAGATTGTAAGTTTTTTTTAAAAACACCCTATGATTCGTTTTGTGAGTACTACAACCAGAGCAAAGCGACCAGGAGAAGTAGAAGGGAAAGATTATTACTACATTTCAATGGAGGAACATATGCGATTGAGGAACGAAGGTCAAATATTTGAGGAGGTCTCTCTTGGTTCTACAAAATATTCACATTGTAAGAGTGAGTTAAATAAAGTAAAATCTAATGGTCTTGGGATTTTAGAAACTAATCCTGAAGGAATGAGACAAATTATTAAACAATTGTGTGGTGATGGAGTTAAGATTTTATCATTCGGTTTTGATATCGATGAGGAGACTCAACGCAAACGTATGAAAAGCAGAGATACAAGTATTAGTGAAGAAGAAATAACAACTCGTATTAATACCAATAAAGAATTTGATGAAATATTTAAAGAAAAGGATTTATTTCAACACATTTACTATAATGACAAAGAAAAGGAAAATTTTCCCATTGACCTTTACAATTCATTAAATGATATTTTTCAATAAATAAATACAGAAAATGAATACCGAAGAAAGAGTAAGAAAGTTTAAAGAACATCAAGAGTTGGTTTCAAAAGTTGTAAAGCAACAGGAAGAGATAAAGAAGAAACGGAGACAGAAACTAACTGGTGAAGAAGCCTTTGAAAGAAAACAAGAGAAATTTTTTAAACCGCTTTTAAAAACTCAACACCCTACAGTTCCCACGGTAGAATTTACTCCGAAAAAACTTCAAATGCTCAAAGATTTTAGTCAGATAACAAAACAAGAACTTGGAAAATTAGAATATAATGATGAAGAATTATTTCAGAATCTTGAGGAGGTAAATCAACCCCCTAATTATGGAGTGGAAGCTCTTCAAAACAATGAATATTTGGCAGATTCAAAAACCAGAGCAGGTCTCATTCCAACAGAAGAACCAGCAGTGTTCCATCTTGTGAAAGAAAAGGTATTGATATTTAATGATAAATTGATGTTCTTGAGTTCTACTCAACCAAATGTTAAATTAACTCCAAGATTAATGTTTCTTCTAACAAACCCCGGATTCAGCGGTTCAAAATATTTTGAGGAACCACTTGATATGGAAAGAGAGGAAGATAGGGTATATATTGAGTTGCTAAATGCACTTGATTATGGAGTTTCTGTTGCTGGTAAAAGTAAGAAGAATGAGAAGGAGAAACATATTATTGATGCTTTAAGTAAGCTTGGTTCAGGTGTTAGTTTTCTTCCAAATGACCCATCACAATTAGTTAATAGGCTATTATTGTTGTTAGGTAGTAAGAAGGCTGGAAACAACAATTGTTTTAATGAATCCTCAGCCATTTTAGATCAGTTGATGAATATGAAAATAATTAATAAATGTCAATACAAGGATATTTTATTAGATATTAAATAAGATGAGAAGCACAATTCTTAGTTTTAATTTCACAACGAGCGATTACACAGCTTCATTCCCTTACCCACTACAACTTGACCCCCTTACCTCACATGAGGCATCTTTATTGTCGATGGAAACTTATAATACCTTGTTTAATATCACAGAGAAAAACAACAAGTTTAGTTATAATCCAGGAAGTGGATATAAAACTATAACCGTTTCACCTGGAGCTTACGAGATTTCTCAAATATCTTCAGAAGTCTCTCGCCTTATGAAAGAAAAAGGTGATGAACCAAAAAATATTGTAATAGATATTCAAAAACACACTTCAAAATCAACTATTAAACTTAAAAATAATTATAAAGTTGATTTCACGATTGAAAATTCGTTTAGAGAGCTATTGGGTTTCTCTTCAAAAAAGATTGAAAATAACGGGACGTTTTACAGTGATAATGTTATCCAAATATCCTCCGGTATAAATTCAGTATTAATTCATTGTGATTTGATTGATGGTGCTTATAACGATGGAATAAGAACAAATACAATATTTTCATTCAGTGCATACTCAACCCCGATTGGTTATAAATTTAATATGGAACCAAAAAATCTTGTCTATTTACCTGTGTCAGGAAAAACCATATACAGAGTAAATTTTAGGATAACCGACCAAGATAATCGTATGATATCCTTTAATGATGAAATTATATCCATCAGAATTCACCTACGTGAAGTTTTTCAATAAATAAATAATGGTTATTGTGAGAAAACACGAGTTGGGAAAATATAAAATAATTACAGGGGAGGGCATGTACCTTTCACCATACTATACAAGGTATGTGGGTAGAGGATACTATAAACCTAAGAGACAACGAGGTGTAGGTCATCAATTTCGAAAAAAAGGAGATGGGATAATTGATACTCTAATGGGTATTGGTTCAACCATCCTTAAACATAAAGACCTAATTGGTTCAACTGCTTCTGCCGTGGGTTCAGTTGCGGGTGCTATAAAGAGTATAAAAGATGCTCAAAAGGAGTCTCGTAAATTACAAGCAATCAAAGAAATAAAAAAAGGTAAAACTCAACTATCTTCACAAGAACGACAAAAAATCATTAAAATACTTGGGTCAGGGTTTCAACAATTTTAATGCTCTATAAATACAAGTATGGAAGCGATTGATAGTGTCTATGATTTGGATGATACGATTATCATTTCAAACTCCACTAAAAAGGAAGACTATTTTAAGGTAAATGCTATAACAGGAACAGACTGGAATTCAAATGGAACAAAAAGTTTTGAAATAAATAATCAACAAACTTACTTGAATATAGCTGATAGTTTCTTGCTGTGTAAATTTAAATTCACTAAGGCTGCGAATAATACTAATGCTACACTCGTAAATGATTTCTTCTGGAAAATGTTTGACAGTGTCCGCCTGTATATTGGAACACAAGAGGTTGAAGCGGTTGATTATATCTCTGCTACATCTGAAATGATGAAATTTACACTATATTCGTTTAGTGATAGAATGGGTAAGGGAGCTGTTGAAGGTTTTAATTCCTGATATGTCAATGGGAACAAACGCAGACCCTGGTTATAGTCAAAGGAAGTCAATGTATAATGATGACGCAAAAGCTGAGAATAGTTTTACCGTAGCAGTACCTCTGAAAGGTATATTTGGATTTTGTGATTATGATAAAGTTTTGTATGGGCTTAAAATTAGATTTCAACTACAAAGGAATGATAATGTAAATAGATTGCTTTTTGGGGTTGAAAATGCTTTTGGAGAAAATAATAAATTTTTTATTAATGATTTGTGTTGGTATATCAGTGAATATACTCCTAATCTTAAAACGGAAGAGATGTTAAATAGAAGACTTAACTCAAAGAAACCGCTAAATGTATCATACCTTAAAAGAAGATGTCAACACGTTAAACTGGAACACACTACCTACACTTGGAATTTGGGTGTTCTTCAAGGAAAGCCATGATACCTCTGGCTCATTTTTTAAAAACCAGATGGAGAGGACGGTACTAATAAGAATAATGCGCTGAGTGATAATGCTAAGGTGAAACAACTTCGGGTTTCTCTTGATGGCACATTTTATCCGCGAGATAGATTGGAAATTGATTGGGAAAAAAATGATTATGCGGAAGCCTACAAGTCTTACCAAAAGGTGTGTGAAACCAACGGTAATAATGAGCCTATTTTGGATATGGTTGTGTTTCAAAAACTTTATACAATCTATGCAATTGACCTGAGTTCTCAAAAGGAAACTATAAAGTCTAATCGAGTGGATACTTCTCTATACATTGAAAGAGGGGAGAGTGAAGAGGTTAATGCATATTGTTTGCTTTTGGAGGAAACAGAATTACAGATTAATACAGATAATGGTGTTATGATTAATATCACATAGGTTTTTTCTCATAAATAAATGGTTGGGGTATATGTTAATCAAATCAATCTTAATAAATTAACATCTTGTATTCAAAATCAAAAGCCTTGTATTATTAATGTTAATACAATTCAAAGAAAAGGAGCTGTAAGAATTGATGTTTTACTCACACACACACACAAGTAAAAACACTAAATGATGTTGGATCTCTTAAAATTAAAATGACGAAACCTATGTTAAAGAAATATTCAATAGACGAGTCAAGAGGAGGATTTCTCCCGTTTCTAATTCCTTTATTTGCTGGTTTAAGTGCGGCGGGAGCATTGACTGGTGGTATTTCAGCAGCGGTAAAAACTGCTAACGAAAGGAAGGCACAACTAAAAGCTCAAAAAGAATTGGAAAGACATAACAAGGAGTTGGAGAAACAAATTAGTGGAAGTGGTGTAATTGTAGATTTTGCTCAAAAACTTGAAAGTCTACCTGATAAAGCTAGATTGTTGGTTAGAGATATGCTTTCCTCTATCGCTCAAGCGGGTGTTAAACTAACTAAACGGGGTAATGGATTGTATCTTTCTCATAAATAAATGGATAAATGGTTTAAACAATTTGGAAAGAATACAACGTCAAATATAGAACTTACTAAGTATTGTAAAACACTAAAAATTGATAATGTGGTTATTTGTATGAGAGATGAATTAATACATATAAATAAGAATACAAAGAATATTATTATGAATTTAGACACACAGAATGGTTCTCATTGGGTTTGTATTCATAATAGTCAGGATAAATATTATTTTGATAGTTATGGTATGCCACCACCTGTTGATGTAATACAATTCTTACAGAATGGTGTTTATCAAACATTTCAAGTTCAAGAAATTAATTCTAAATGTTGTGGTCAATTATGTTTATATGTATTATTTCAACTCAACAATAATGAAAATTTTTATGATATCATTTTTAATCTAATATAAATGACTTATGTTGGAAAAGATGGTTCTATCTTTGGAAAATCCTCTCAGGATATTGATTTATCAAATTATTATACAAAGGCACAGGCTGAACGACAAAAATATAGTGTAAGTAAAAATATTAATATGAAGAATACTTATAAATTAATCAATTATCCAAACCCTACAGATGCAAATGACTTAATTAGATTTAGTGATTTATCACAATATATATTTTTAAAGAAAACAGCACGTTTTGTTAAACAAGTAAAATTTACAACCACAACACCTGGTTATACTGCCCATACACCTTTCCTCATTGAATTTAACTACCTGCTTACAATTGAATTTTATAAAGAAGGACATATAGTTAATATGCGAATTAATAAATGGGGGTACGATATGCCTGATTTAGGGTATAATTGGTCTTTTTCAATAAACATAGAAGACCTACATGATTTGAATCAGTCTCGAAAAGAAGAATATTATCCACTTGGTGAGGATATGGATTTATGTGGAAGTACAATTAATAAACAACAAATACATGGTTTTAAGAAAAGAAAAATATATGATAATATAGCGATGGTTAGCATGACAAAGAAGGAAGGTCATGAGATAAGGATAGAAAGCCGAGGAATACAAACCGATTTGGTAGTGGGAAGATGGGGTGGTATTACCTGTCATAATATTAATCTCACATATATTTCTGATACATAAATGGCAGGAAGAAGACTACAAGAGAATTATAATTTTTGTATTCAAGGATACCTACAAGAAAAGGGTGCTCGGTATTACATACCTTATGATTTGGAGCATATACATGGGAATTTTGTCATAAAAAACTGGCCTTATACTGATATTGTTAAACCCACAAATAGAGACTTGTTTAAAGTATTAAATAAAAATGAACTTCTCAAAGTTATGAAATATAAAACTCTTTTAGAAATCGTCAACAAATCTTATTGGTATCCTATTATGAGAAAAATAATTATAGATACAAGAATATCTCAAAATCCAGATGAGTATATGTATAATATTCTTTGGGGTTTAAACTCAAGGGTAGCAAGGGATGAGGAAGGAGTTGAAGAAGAGAAGGAGAAAAGAGAGAAAAGAGAGAAGGAGGAGAGGGAACAAAGAGAGAGGGAGGAGAGGGAGATGGAAATCAGAGCGATTCAAAAAAGAGTGGATGTATTACAGCAAGAAGATCAATCTCAACTCACCGAAGAGGAAAATAAAGAAAGAATGAATGCTGTGAAAATATTGATATCAAAAATTGCTAAGATAAATGAGGAAGGAGTTAAAGAAGAGAAGGAGGAAAGAGAGAAAAAGGAGAAGGAGGAAAGGGAGAAAAAGGAGGAGGAGAGGGAGAAAAAGGAGAAGGAGGAGAGGGAGGAAAGGGAGCAGAGAGAGGGAGGAAAAATATAAAAAGATGGAAATCAGTGAGATTCGTAAAAGATTGGGTGTATTACAGCAAATAAATCAATCTCAACGCACCGAAGAGGAAAATAAAGAATTAACAACTCTTATGAAGATAATGGTTTCAAAAATAACAACGTCAATGTCTTCAATTTCAGGGAGGAGATTTAAACGAGAAAGTGGTGAAGAAGAAGAAGAAGAAGGAAAAGATTATGTGATTGATGATGTTGGTGTCATTGACTTTAGTTAGTTTTTATTTGTAAATAAATGGAGGAGAGAGTGAAGGCATTCCTTAGGATTCTTTATGTTTTAAAAATAAAGATTGAAATGTATATGTTGAAAACCAAAAAGGTTTTGATACTCTGTCGGAATTTTTCTGATAAATAAATATGAGTTATTGTCTCAAATGTAAAAAGAAAACTAAATCTAAAAATATCTCTTATGTTAAAGCTAAAAATAATAGAGTTTATCAAAAAGGAATATGTCAAGTATGTGGCTCTAAAAAGTGCCAATTCATCTCTCCTAAAAGAGGAGGAGACATACAAAAGTTTCTGTCAGGAAGTAAATTTACAACAACTGGAATTCCAGGGGAATTACACCTTCCAGGGTATTCTTTCTGTGGTCCAGGAACAAACTTGGATAAAAGATTAGATGAGGCTGACAATCCTAAACCTTGGTCTAAACCTACAAATAGGGTTGACGAAGTGTGTATGAAGCATGATATTGCTTATGGGAAAACCACTACGTTGACTGAAAAACATAAAGCCGACAGCGAAATGTTGTATAATTTGTCTTTGATACAAAATCCAACGTTGAGAGAGAAAGTTGATAGGTTTATTGTGAGAAATTTGATAAATGCAAAATTGAAACTTGGTCTTGGTTATTCCTCAAAAAACTATTAGGCTCTAATGATGTCATCAAGACTGAGGAGCTTTTGGCTGAAGAATTACACAAACCTATAATCACAAAGTTTAAAAGAAGGAAGGTTTATTCTAAATACACCGACCACATATGGTCCGCTGATTTAATTGAATTGAATAATGACAGGGGATACAGGTATGCTTTAACCGTTATTGATTTGAGGAGTAGATTTGCCTGGGTTGTCCCTTTAAAAAATAAAAGGGGTGATACTTTAATGTTAGCCTTTAAGCTAATATTTGATCGGGATAAAAGGAAACCAAAGAAGTTATGGACTGATGAGGGAACAGAGTTCTATAACAAAATATTCATGAAATTTCTTAAGGGGAAGGGTATTAAATTATACAGCACCTTTAATGAAGGAAAAGCAGTTGTTATTGAGCGTTTTAATCGTACTTTGAAAGAGAGACTATATAAAAAATTCACACAACTCGGTTCTCAAAAATGGGTGTATTTAATTCAGGATATTGTAGATAATTACATTAATACAGTTCATTCATCAACAAAAATCAAAACCATCGGAAACATTTACAAAATTAGAATATGAAAAGGAGATTAATTTGAGAAAGCCCAAGTTTAAAGTTGGTGATATTGTAAGAATATACAAATGGAAAAGTCATTTTGAGAAAGGTTATACACAAAAATGGACTCGTGAATTATTTAAAATCATTGATGTAATGGATACAGTCCCTTGGACCTACAAATTATATGATTTAAATGGAGAAGAAATCTTGGGTTCATTTTACTCACAAGAATTACAAAAAACACAAGTAAGCAGCTAATACCCTTGAAAATAATAAATAAATAAATAAAATGTAATGGGGATACGTTTTTAAATCTGTGAACCCCAAACACAGAATCACACAACTTTTTAGTTGGGGCTTAACTTTTGTGTGTGCATAATGGGGATACGTTTTTAAATCTGTGAACCCCAAACACAGAATCCCACAACTTTTTAGTTGGGGCTTAACTTTTGTGTGTGTATAATGGGGATACGTTTTTAAATCTGCGAACCCCAAACACAGAATCCCACAACTTTTCAGTTGGGGCTTAACTTTTGTGTGTGTGTGTGTGTATGTGTGAGTGAGTCATAATAACATACAAACCCTAACCCAACCCCATCCCTAACCCAACCCCATCCCTAACCCAAACCCATCCCTAACCCAAACCCATCCCTAACCCAACCCCATCCCTAACCCAACCCATCCCTAACCCAACCCCATCCCTAACCCAACCCCATCCCTAACCCAACCCAATCCCATACCCAATCCCATCCCTAACCCAACCCCATCCCTAACCCAACCCTAACCCAACCCCATCCCTAACCCAACCCATCCCTAACCCTCACATTCAAAATCCCAACCCTAACCCAATCCCATCCCTAACCCAACCCCAACCCTAACCCTCACATTCAAAATCCCAACCCTAACCCAACCCCATCCCTAACCCAACCCCATCCCTAACCCTCACATTCAAAATCCCACCCTAACCCAATCCCATCCCTAACCCAACCCCATCCCTAACCCAACCCTAACCCAACCCCATCCCTAACCCAACCCATCCCTAACCCTCACATTCAAAATCCCAACCCTAACCCAATCCCATCCCTAACCCAACCCCAACCCTAACCCTCACATTCAAAATCCCAACCCTAACCCAACCCCATCCCTAACCCAACCCCATCCCTAACCCTCACATTCAAAATCCCACCCAAACCCTAACATAATCTTTCTTTTCTTCTTTTTTTAAATACGTATTTTTTTTTCCTCTTCTACCAATTCTGTCTTTCAAGGCTTTCAAGTTTGAAGAAGTAGAAATGGGAAGAAAGAATTTTCCAGCATTTTCTTCCTCGAACTTTCTTGATATTGCTTAAATCAAGCGTCATTAAATAAAGAACATTGTTCATTGCTTTAGAATCCAAAGAGTCTCCAAGAGGAACCCCACAGGTAGAGTCTCCAAAATAAAACCAACTTTCCAAGTTCCCAAGGTATAACCACATTCCTGTTGAGCCTCCAAGATAGGTATCACATTCCGAGTCATCAAAACAAAACCCCCATTCCGAGTCTCCAAAAATATAACCATCTTTCCAAGTCCCCAAGGTAGAACCACAATTTTCAGAAATATTGGGGGTTTCCGTGATAAGTCTCACATAGTATAACTGCGGACCATCAGGGAAAACTTCCCTTTCCCAATTTTTTAGGGTTTCTATGATGTGTCTCACATAGTATAACTGCGGACCATCAGGGAGAACTCTCCTTGCCCAATTTTTTAGGGTTTCTATGATGTGTCTCACATAGTATAACTGCGGACCATCAGGGAGAATTCCCATTTCACAATTTTTTAGGGTTTCTATGATGTGTCTCACATAGTATAACTGCGGACCATCAGGGAGAACTCCCCTTTCCCAATTTTCAGAAATTTGTGGGTCTCCAATGTATGACTTGTATTCTGGCTCATCAAGGTAGAACTTGTTCAGTGGGTTTTGTTTTGATAACTCACAACAAGTATCATCATGGTAAAACTCTTTTTCAGGATTTTGTGGATCTCCAAGGTATAACTCTTTGGCTGGGTCATCAAGGTAGAACTCGTTCTGGGGGTCTTGGTTGTTCAAAATGTCTTCAAACAAAAAAATAACTTCATCCCAAGTTGTGTTAAAAGCAGAATTTTCATTTCGTATCTCAGATACAATTTCCTGTGAAAGAAAATAACAATGTATTAATTTAATACAATATTTTTATTTGTATAAATCAAGCTCTATGAATATTAAAATAAACTTTGTTAACTCTTACACGAGTCTCATGTAAAAAAAAAAAAATTAAAATAAATAATTAAATTAATAATTAATTAAATAAATAAATAAATAAACAAACTTACCTCCATTGATAAGAGGTTCGAGTCCAGTTCATCAATCTGAAGGTTGAGTTCTACACAGGTAGTAGGACTCCAAGGAATAGCAAAGTTATCCCATTCCATTTCGGCATAGTAGTCCATTCTCAAGTGAAGCAGAAAGCGTGTTTGAAAAAGCCTGTGTGGTCGGTGCCTTTTATAAGGACGGTGTGTCATTTCCTGTGGAAATTCCCTGGGCGTGTCTTAACTGGAAATGATGTGATGGGAATTCCCTGAAAATGATGTAATGTATTACCTGGAAATGATACAATGCTAAAGAGTTTATAAAGTGGGTGGGGCTTAGCAAAAGTGGGCGGGGCTTAGCAAAAAGTGGGCGGGGCTTAACAAAAGGGGCGGGGCTTACCAAAAAGTGGACGGAGCTTAACAAAAGGTGGACAGAGCCTACCAAAAAGTGTGTGGCACTGGAGGCGCTCAAACAAGAACATTGAGGGAGGTTTATCATTTTATTTTAGCTCAGTTAAAATATCTTGATAAAGAACCAAACTCAAACATATTTTTTGTTAATATATTAGATGGTGAAGAGAGTGGCAAGAGAATTAAATTATTTCCCACGCATAAACAAATATTTGTAGGGTCGTTGTTTGAGTGGGCCAAAGATGATTCACCAGATGATATTAAGAGTAAAAGGTTAAAAGGTCCATAAGGTCAGAAGGATCACAGGTTCACACAGAAGGACCATTGTTTAAGTGGTCTAATGAATAAGGATAACATGTCAAAAGGTTAGAAGGTTCGTAAAGAACAGGGTGAGAGAAATAGAGGTGTTTAGGGGCAATGAGGGAGGGGAAAAATTAACATGTAAGTCAATGGGAAAATGAGAGTGTCCCAGAAGCAACATATATACACTACTGATAATGGTAAATAACAACCACATGGAGATCTCAAAAAACATCCCTGGGAATATTACTACAAAGGAACTATAGTTGGAAGTTGTCTGTGGCCCATTGACAAGGTTGAAAACAGCCCTGGGAGCAAAATTTCGAGAACAAGAAAACATCACAACTTTGTCCATGAATCATGACCCCTTGCTGAAACAGAGGTGGATACGTTGGGCCCTGGGAGGCCTCCATTTCCACTCCTGAAACCTGCATGTGGAGATAACAAAGAACGACACACATATACACATGTACATATCGTTTTTTTTCACTTCTGCTTTTTTCGATGTATTCTAGTGTACATGCACATAAGCAGTAATCATGTTTTTGCTACATGTTCGGAAGTCGGGTTATTTGTATTTAGCAATTGAGGCAGCGAGTGGACTGTTGCCAATTTGCTCCACCCATATAAAGGGATATTTTTTTTTGTATACCAAGTCGAGGCTCGTATAAGAGCTAACACATGAAACATATAATCAAGGGAGCGGGTGACAAGAGGGAGAGAGAGAGCGAAACACAACAACAGCAGAGAACAGAGACATCGAGATATCTGTGTAAGGGATGGGACGGGGCGGGTTAGACAGGATAAACAAGATGGACACTACAAGGACTTTCAGAAAAGAAAACGGAATTTGATAAACCATTTTCATGATAAATGAAAATTCTTGTACGTAATTTCGCTTTTGCCCTCAGTTGTCATTGCTTAATGTATGTAAGTCGGATTATTACCCTCGCCAGAGGAGAGGGTATTGGATTTGAGTCCATTTGTCTGTTTGTCCGCACAGAATAAATATGATTTTCTCTGCAATCATTGGTCCGATTGACAGGAAATTTTCACGATAGGTGCACCTCCACCTGTATAATTTTTTTAATGATAATTATGACGGCATAGGTCACGTGGTGCGGGCGCCATCTTGGAAAAACCAAATAAACTTGCACCTCTGTATCTCTGAAAGCGCTGAATAGAAAAAAGTGAGACATGGCTCATTGTAAAGAACACTTCATGGGGAATAACATATGTTAATGATGATGTCATAGGTCCCTCCATTATGACGTCATAATTCGACAAGTACAAAACTTCATCCGATAAAGATGAAATTTCTTGAGCATCATCTCAGGATAAATTGGTGGAGAAAAAAAAAATGATGACGTCATCAGTCACGTGGTTCGGCCGCCATATTTGTTTTCACACAAAAACCTTAAAAACCACTTAAAACACGTCCTGGCGAGGGGCTGCAATCTCTGATTGCTCTTTCTCGTTTGCTTTGTCAATTGGAACAATAACTAATACATTGTGTTTGAAGCTATTTAAAATAATGACGTCTCTCCAGATTGTTCAACATTACCTTCGGCTTATTGATTCAAACTTTTATTTTCAAATCAACAACTCTCCTTAATCCATGTTTCTCTACCTCCTCTAACAATGAAGCTTTTCGAGTGTTTAGTATTTTGTGTTTATCAATTTGTTTTCTTATCCATTCCATCAGTCATATCATTGTAAGTTCCATTGCTTTCTCATACAACATTGTAAGTTCCAAAACACACACACACACACAGACACACACACACACACAGACACACACACAAAGACACACACACAGACACACACAGACACACACACACACACACACACACACACACACACTAGAAGAGGAAGGGGTGGAATATACAGTCACGTGAAAAAGTAAGTACACCCCATGTAAAGTTTTGACTTTTTCAACATATTTCAACATACAGCTATTTGATCTTCATTACAACAATATTGATAGATAAAGGTGATATAATATAACAAATATCATGAAACATTTACATTTTGTAGTCCATTGTATCATTTAAATAAACATACATGCAAATTTCGCATGTGGAAAAAGTAAGTACACCCCTACATTTATCACTCCTTCAAATACCTAAAATTAGAATCAGGTGCACCAGCTCAGGTGCAAATGATTAGAACATCGTTAGATAGGATCTTGGAGGAACCTGTCTTATTTAAACCTCAGACATTTCGTTTGGTTTGCTCTTTGTTGTTGAAGTGTGCGGCGTCACCATGCCTAGATCAAAATATCTCTCTGAGGCCTTCAGAAAGAAGGTTATAGATGCCTACAAGTCTGGGAAGGGATTTAAAAAGATCTCCAAACAATTTGAAATCAATCATTCGACTGTCCAGAAGATAATCTACAAGTGGAGAAGATTCCAAACAACTGCCAACTTGTTCAGGCCAGGCCGCCCCAGCAAGTTCAGCCCGAGAGCAGACCGCAGGATGCTTACAGGAGTCTCTAAGAACCCCAGAATGTCATCACGGGACCTACAGGTAGCTCTTGCCACTGATGATGTCAAAGTGCACGAGTCTACCATAAGAAAGAGGCTGCACAAATTTGATCTACCTGGGAGGTGTGCCAGGAAACCTTTGCTGTCCAGAAAGAACATCAGGGCAAGACTAAAGTTTGCCAATGAACACCTAGGCAAAGACCAGCACTTCTGGAACAATGTGCTCTTGACAGATGACTCAAAGGAAGAGCTATTTGGCCACAGAACCAGAAGACATGTTTGGCGAAAACCAAAGACAGCATTTGACCACAAGAACCTGATACCAACTGTAAAGCATGGTGGTGGAAATATTATGGTTTGGGGCCGCTTTGCTGTATCAGAGCCTGGGCAGCTCACCATCATAGAATCCACGATGAATTATTCATTGTACCAGAGGGTGCTTGAGGATAATGTGAGGCCATCTGTCGGAAAGTTGAAGCTCAACCGAAGGTGGACCTTGCAACATGACAATGACCCTAAACATACCAGTAAATCCACCAAGGAATGGCTGAAAAGAAAGAAATGGAGGGTTCTGGAATGGCCAAGTCAAAGTCTGGATCTAAATCCCATCAAGATGTTGTGGGAGGAATTGAAACGAGCTGTGCATGCAAGAAACCCCCCAAACATCGCACAGCTGAAAGAATTCTGCATGGAGGAGTGGGTAAAAATTTCTGCCAGTCGATGTCAGAGACTGGTAGACACGTATAAGAAATGCCTACTTGAGGTTGTTTCTGCCAAAGGGGGCAATACCACCTATTGGAGCCAAGGGTGTACTTACTTTTTCCACATGCGAAATTAGCATTTATGTTTATTTAAATTATACAATGGACTACAAAATGTAAATGTTTCATGATATTTGTTATATTATTTCACCTTTATCTATCAATATTGTTGAAATGAAGATCAAATAGCTGTGTGTTGAAATATGTTGAAAAAGTCAAAACTTTACATGGGGTGTACTTACTTTTTCACGTGACTGTATAATACAGACTTGGCATTTAATATGGAATATTTTGTTTTGTGGGGGTGAACTTACTTTTCAAGATGTCTTAGAACCAAAAGTTCATTGGAATTATGTTGAAATTATTCTAGATTTTGTTAATGTGACCTTTTAAAGAAACAAAAACCACATTTGACATTTCGAAACAAATAAATTTATCCTTGAAAGTGATGTAAACTGATATCGAACTCAATTCATGGACAGTACTGTGTTAAACTTCTGTACGTTTTCCAGAAGTATCTCTTTATTTTGCGCATTAGCCAAAAAATTTTTTAACAAAAACAAAAGTTAAATTACGACTGGGATTACGGACAGTAAAATTACAGTTCAGTACTTCGTGTAACCCCAACGAGCATTCAGGAGAGCACGTACACGTTGAGGCATGCTGTTCACGAGATTTGCCAAGGTTTGGACAGGATTCGCTTGCCATGCAGTGACAATAGCCTGCTGCAATTCATGCACAGAGGTCGGCTGCTGGTCCACGTGGTCGATTTGACGCGTTAATTCTGCCCACAAGTTCTCTATCAGATTCATATCCGGGGACATGGCAGGCCACTCCATATGCTCTACACCATGGTCAGCAAGAAAGTGTTGGATCATGCGAGCACGATGAGGCCGTGCATTGTCATCTTGGAAGACAAAGTTTCCTCGAAAGGCTGCATGAGCAAATGGAAGCAATGTTTCTTCCAGAATGGCCCTGTACTTGAACTGGTTCAGGTTTCCATTCAGAATAACCAGGTCAGTTTTGCCCCCTGCATGAAAAGCAGCCCAAACGGTCACCCCACCACCACCAGCTTGGACTCTTGGCACTATACAATTTTTGTTGTGGGCTTCATGCACTTGTCTGCGCACTCGGACGTGGCCATCGTGACGATAGACCAGAAATCTGGACTCGTCACTGAAGATTACGTGATTCCAGTGTCCTGGTTGCCATTGACGGTGCTCTCTGGCCCACTGCAATCGGCGCTGGCGGTGTTGTCTGGTCAGGCATGGCTTTCTCAGGGGACGCCTGGCACGATAGCCTGCTTGAACCAGTCGTTGGTTGACTAGCCTTCTGGATACAGGCACATTTGTCAGTTGCTGCCACTCAGCCCTAAGCTGATTAGCTGACTTGATACGGCCATTGCGGACTAACCGGTGCAGCTGGCGATCATCCCTCCTTGTGGTTCTGCGGGGACTTCCTGGCCTCGGTATTGGAGTAGGGGCAACCCTCTGAGCATTTCGTTTCAGGATCTTTGACACCTGACCTGGAGTGATGCCATACTGCCGAGCAATAGCACGCTGTTTCATGCCGTAATTTCGTAAAGCCACCGCTCCATGACAAACAGCATTGTCGAGTTGACGGACCATCTCCAGAGGAAGCGGCAATAACTTTTGGAGACGTGCAGCAGTTGTTTTCCACTAATACAGAATGCAACAACCCTTGTATACCCGACTGTGAAGCCAATCATCAAATGCACCTGTCCGTACATTTTGCCACGCCACCTGTGATATAATCCTGTTGTTGACTTCTTGCTGCGACAGACAATCAGTGACATGGTTCTTTTAACAAATAAATCACCAAAGTGTAAAAGAAACTCACCAGATTGATATACTGAGTTAAGAAAGTAAACCCAAGTCAAGAAAGAAAAAAAATGCCATATTAAATGCCAAGTCTGTATTTCAGTGTGAATCAAAAGTAGCGCCCGCGCCCGATTTCTGTTTTTTTGGCTGTTAGATTCTTTCTGGGATGTCATGTTGTTAATAATTGTCTTGCAGATTTTTAATTTTCTTTGTTTATTTCTTTTTGTTTTTGTTTTGCAGGTTATTGCTGAGAGTTTGGAAAGTTACTGAATTTGCACAAAATTAAACCATGAATTACCTTTCAATGAATCAACGCATTGCGGCCATGAAACATTAGTACAAATGTAATGAACAACCAACGATGGCGGCACGCCGTTTGGCACAGGAATTCGATATTGACCCACCCCAGGGAAGAAACATACGATTGATTGTCGAGAAATTTGAAGCAACAGGGTCGATAGCCACTGCAAAGAAGTCCGGTCGTCCGAAAACGGCAACGAATGTAGCTAAGGCTGAAGAATCCATCAGGAGACTGGAACAAAGTCCGCAAAAGTCAACTCGCCATTTATCTGCAGAGTTGGAAGTGAGCCAATCAAGTGTTATCGGTATCCTTCACCAGAAAAAATGTTGCTAAGGCTGAAGAAGCCATCAGGAGACTGGAACAAAGTCCGCAAAAGTCAACTCTTTTTTTATCTGCAGAGTTGGTAGTGAGCCAATCAAGTGTTATCTATATCCTTCACCAGAAAAAATGGAAACCTTTCGAAAAACAGAATGGAAACACCATAAAAAATGGAAACAGACCTTACACCTCCAGATTTCTTTCTTTGGGGGCTCATGAAAGAAATTGTTTACCGTGAAAAGCCTCGTACCTTTCAGGAATGGAAGGCTCAAATCACTGCGAAGTTTGAGGAAATTGATATAGAACTCTGCAAGCATGTGTGCCACTCTGTGCCTGCTCGGCTGCAATTGTGCATCGATCACGAGGGAGGGCACTTTGAAAATTGCAAGTAAAACAGCTTGGTACAGTTCCGTAATAATTTTCCCCCCGAATAAATGGTGAGATAAACATGTCATTCATTTATTTCTACCTTCTTGTACACTAATACAAATGGCAAACAAACAATCAACTGACCGAAATATATATATTGTTACGGTTTTGAGTCTGTAAAGTGAGCCTAATAAAGGTTAAAGTCTGTCCCCCATAGATAGTCACACAAGCAACATGTAGCCTCATTTGTAGTATAGTTATTTCTTAGTATGTGTGAGAATAGGCCCTTTCCAGTGTTAATTCTGCGTTGTGTAAAGCCAGGAAAATAGGCCCTACTGCCACCGAACATCCTACGTCCGTAACCTCAACAATACAATTTGTTAACGTTGGTTCATTTTGGGCGAGTTAACATGAGGGAAGCGGAGGGGGATTGGGGCGGAGTCGAGGCGGAGCGGCAGAAGCGATGACGGTAAGCATGAGCCGCCAATCAGGGCTCAGAGGTGGTGGCGTCAGAGGGCGTGGTGAGAAGAGTCTGGTGAGTTCCAGAAGGTTCGCGGGGCATACCTATATAACCCGCTGTGCAAAGCCCTCGACAGGACTAAAGTGGAGGACTTGCCGGGAGGGAGGAAGACATTAAAGAGAACTTACAGCCAGAACGCGTGGTGCTTGATGAGCTTGAGGCGCCTTGCCGCACTTGCATGACAACGGCTGAGTAACCGCCCTTTGCCGTAAAAGTCCGCCCTTTGCCATAAACGTCCGCCCCTTGCCGTTCCGCCCGATATATCGCCTTTGTTCGAGAGACTCGCTACGAGTCCCTGTCTTCGCCGATCACCATCTTCGCGGGACACACGTGGACCACGGAGAGCCGGACGGAGCCGATCCTGGACGACCACATCGGCGCGTTGGTGAACATCGACATCTGCAATCCCCTGTGAGTGTGAGTGAGACGGGCCCGTTGTCCCAGGGATAAGTAAGACTGTCTAAGCTTGCTCTGTGTCCCTGCGTCCTTGAACTGTACATACGTGTGGCAATCATTAAACCCTTCTGTTCTTTCTTCCTGATTCGATCGTTCCCGTGATTTCTCCATTTGACTAAGCGTGGCACGAATAGAACCACTTAAATCGGGGTCCCATTAATTGAGACTGCGTGGATCACGTGTACGCAAACCGCTCGGCGTACTACCTCACGTGGTTCGTGCGAGGCTTGACACCTCGTTTCCGTGGTGGCGCGAGTACTTAGGTATGAGCGAGAATTTGGTCCCGAAACCCTATTTTGCGCTCGCCTGGAAAGGCCATAATAAGTCTCGGTTCCGCCAGGCCAGTAAAGACAAGGGGATTAATCCCCCCTTGATAAGGGGAAGAAGGCCGGCGAGAGAACCGTAACAATATATATATAAACTGAAATCGGGCGCTACTTTTGACTCACCCTGTATGTGTGTGTGTATATATATATATATATATATATATATATATATATATATATATATATATAAATAATATATATAATATAATATATATATTATATATATATTATATATATATATATATATATATATATATATATATATATATATATATATATATATATATATGTTGAAACCCATAATTAAATCAGTGTTTGAAATTTAAAATTTCTCGGTAATTTTGCCTGTCGACACCACAATGTGTCACCACAATTATCTAATGTGTTACCATCATCTTTTGATGTTTTACTTTTGTTGTGGGGTTGTGATGGAACATCATCAAAAGATGTCATGTTGGTAATCTATAAGAGGATTGTGGTGTCATATTGTGTTGTCATTCCTACCTTATTTGGGTTTTTCTTGAAATTCAATCTCTCTATGTTTTTACATTTTTAAAATGTTTTTGTCTTGTTTGTATTTGGTTTTTTTTGGAGGGGGAATGTATAAAACGTTAATCTTTTCTCACATTTTGTGTTAATAAAGAACGCAAAATACACGTATACAGATCAGTGAGATAGTATACACACATTAGTGTGGATCACCCACTTCAGCAGCATCATTTTTTGGGTGCTCGAGGATGGCCGCGTCCGACTTCACAATCACTCAACCAGGCGATTTAGAGCTTCCCATAAGTTAGTGTTGTGATTTGTATTTGTGGTACTTACTTTAAAGATAATTATAAATATTTTATCATAATATTAGCGAATTTAATATGCTTACTGTTTTATTATTTTGGTACGGATTACATCCCTCCTTGTTTTAAATTGTTATTTCTGTTGATTTTGGCAGGAAAATTATGGTCAATGGTTCAATCATTTTTACCCCCTCAATCCTGGATTGTTTTGGTGAAGTCCACAGTTTTTGTTCATTAAAAAAATGCTTAATGTTACATATATTTTGTTATTTTGGTATGATTAAATCCATCTATATTATTAAATTGTTAGTACTTGTTGCAGTTCATTTTGGGGATGCGGGGAGGGATATGTATCGCTTTTGGCTAATGGTCCTCCCTTCTCCCCTCCACCCCCGAACTCTTGTGGATTGTTTTGGTTGAGTCAACATTTATGTTTGATTTATTTTCATATAATGCTTTATGTTTTATATATTTTTACATTGTGGATTGCGTGCAATATGCCAAAGACAGTGTAACTTCCTTGTGTTTGAATCACCTTCATCACTTCAGCCGTTATTGTGTTATTTTGGGCAACAGTTTAACAAGGTTTTTTTTTAAGGGGAAGAGGAAGTAGTACAATTTGGCGATTTAGTGATCTCCCAATGTGGTATCTTAGTGATGTTTTCTGGTGTCTTATTAAGTCTTGGTAGTTCACAAAACGCTCAGGAATAAAAGGTATGGCTTTTAAAAGATTTATATCCTCACTCGATTATCTTCTCAACATATCACTTTGTACACATTTGATGAAATCAAAGTGTACACATTTGATGTGGCCGCCATATTTTCTTTGATCATTCCTCTATATGTAGTACTACTTTACTCTATGATGCACTATGTTTTGCACGTGGTTTCCATCATCCGACACCATGACACCCTTACTAAAAAATATATTCAGTGGACTTACCTGTTTTCTTTCGCTCTTATTTGGAAAACCAGACACATTTATGCTGATACACTTATGGGGAATCTAAAATACTGAATACAGCTCGAGCATTTGGTGCATCACTCCACTTTTCAATCCCTTATGCAGTATATTTAAATAATAAACACTGTACCGCAATCAATCCTTCTGACAAAAAAGACCTTGATACACACTTGGACATCTGTCAGGCCTGGTTATTTATCAGAGAGAAGGAACCAAATCATGTCGGGAGAAAATAATGGTTCTATAAATGAGTAGGAGGACATTTCGAAAGGGCGGCCAGAATGATAGATCAATATGTTTTTTGGTGAAAACGATTTGGGGGGAGTGCATCAGCAATAAGATGTGGTGATAAAGTTGTATACATTAAACTCACTCATACAGTGCATTGAATGGCGAAGCCATTTCAGTACTCTTGCAACATTAACACGATCAAAAGTACATGACTTGGCCCTTTGTTGTTCCGTCCCTCGAGCTCTGCGGGAAGCTTTTCTCTTTGCATCTCCTTTGTTACCTCCACCACCGAAGGTGGATTGAGGTTATGTTTTCACACCTGTCTGTCTGTTTGTTTGCCTGTGAACAAGATATCTCAAAAAGTTATGGACTGAGTTGGACGAAACATGGTGGATCGGTTGGGTGTCTGACAAGGACAATTCGATTCGATTTTGGTGAAGATCTGAATATGTATTCGGATATGAGATGTATTTAATTTTTAAGTGATTCTTCACCATTGAGGGATCGGGTGAAAACCGACATATAACATGATATTTCAAAAACTTGTGGACGAGTTATGACTAAACTTGGTGGACGAGTTGGTTAGGTGACAAAAACAAGCCGATTAGATTTGGGTTCAGGTCCGAATCCAGATCCGGCCTATCAGTGGGATACAAGACAAACAGTTCAGCCTGGCGGAGGTATGCGCTCTACTGAGTGTTGGTCTAGTTATATCTGTATATACAGTCTAACCATATAGAATATGAAATGTCGTAACTGAAGTGGTGTCGTCTAGCAGAGCGATCTTGGCAGGCCGATCATATTCACTCATATTGGATAAGCAATTTCAGTTGATTCTACAGCTAGCCTATGAATCTGGTGGGATGAGATTGCAGTCTTTCGCAATTGTCCCTGGAGAGTTTGAGCATCCAATTAAAAGCCAAATGTATTCAAACTAGAAGGCGACTGAAGAAAATTAGGAACATATTCCAGCAGAAATTAAACTGAAGGATATTAGGAACACATTTTTTTACTCTTATTCAAAAATGGAGCAATTAGGGTTTTGTTCAGAAAACCGGATGAGTGACCAAGTCTGTGTTTGAGCTCAAAGAGTCTAATGAGACCCTGAATCAGCATTGGTTGACAACGAAAAGGCTCCATGGCTGCAGAACGTTGCGGCTGCCCCAATCCACAGCCCGGGGAAAGAAAGGACGACGCACATATCATGTGAAGATGTAGAGGATTATGCGAAACATGCACATCACATGAAAAACACACCTCTTGCTCCTTCAAAGATATCCACTCTTTGGTTGTCCTAATAAGCAACGTTAATCTAGCATAGTCGTTTTGCACACAAATGCACAAGGTAATTGGCAATTTCTTACACCACAGTTTTGTTTTCTTCTGCCTCATTTGATGCCTGTTTTTTTTCTTTTTGCCTTTTTCTTGCTTTCAAGCATTGGAATTGGACGGGAAATGTAATAAAATTAATGCATTAAAAGGTGAGCACACGCATGCATGCACACACCGTTTTTTAATTTAAATAATTTCAAATGGTACTATTATTCCACCATTGTACCTAAACAGGTTTGTTTAAATATGAAAACAAAATATTGTCGGCCAATTTAATGTAAGAACGTCAGTAATTTTAAGTGAGTGACTGATTTTGTAAGTGTATGGATCATCAGGTGGGCTCGCTCCATTGTTCATCAACATTTCCCCCCCCTTCTGTCAATAAACTCTCCAAAAGGTGAGTCCATAACATCAGGCATGGCTTCACATGAGTAGGTCCATGACCTCAGGTGTGTCCATACAGTCAGCCAATCCAGCAAAGTAGTATCACTATCTGACACGTTAGCCATAGCTTATAGCTCTTCCTTTTGGTGTTAATGCACACACACACAAACACACACACACACACACACACACACACACATATGCACATACACACACACTGATATTTTAAAAACCATCCCCGGGAATATTACCACAAATGAACTACAACTGGAGGCAATCCGGGGTTTGGTAACGATCCTGAAAGGAGCCCTTAGAACAAAACTCTGAAAAAGTTGAACAGCTTGGTCCATGAACCGTGATCCCTTACCGAAGAGGAGGTAGATACTTTGAGTCCTGGAAGGACTCTCTTCCACCTTATGAAACCCTAATGTAGAGATAACAACCAACAACACACACACACACTGAAATTTACTCCTGAAATAAAGATCCTTTGGGATAGGTCTCAACCAAGGCGTTATAACAATTAACAGCTAACGCCCATGTTGATTGTTGCCAAGTAAGGCACTTCATCTATTCTCGAACCTCAAATAGAAAATCACAAAATGAGATATTTCCTGAAGTCTACAAAATGGTTTCTCATGGTAAATGCAGTTGAAAGGACTTTCACGTTGTTGCAACATTAGGAAGAATGTATCTGAGTGTGAACAGTAGCATGTAGAGGGTTAATTCGTTCTTGGGCATGCATCAACCCATGCAAACCTAACTCTTCCTCCTTCATGACTTTCCTGATTAATAACAATAATATTAATTCACTCATTTCCCACATGGAAGATTCCTATTTGACCAATTGCCCAAGGAATTTTTTTAACAAAGTAGGTATCTCCACGAATGCAAATTCTGGATTATGGCTCAGAAATCCACCTGCAGTTTTTTTTTAATGTAGCTTGTCCTTCACAAGGCCAAAGGCCACTCTCGGTGGGGGCTACACAAGTAGGTTTGAGAGAGGGAGAGTGGACAAGAAATTTGTTACCATTCCTCTTGAATTGTATAAAGTTATAGAATTATGGTAAAAGGACACTGGCATGGAGTTCCAGAGCGAGCACGAGGAAACAAGCTGGAAGAGTATGAAACAGTTTTGGCCTTTGTGATATATATACAGTATAAGGCTGTTAAAAAGTTTGCAAAACATGTGGAATGTCTGAAGAACTTCCATAATATGTGTAGACGGGACTTGCATAGATAGCTACAGAATGCTTTACCGAAAGAGGTTCCAACGATGATGCCAAGTCATGCACTACCAGATGGACAGGATGCTGCTGGCTGTTGTACATATATTTTCATATCCCATACTGGAAAAACACCATATTTTCATAATACATGAGAAAAATACCATATTTTCATAATACATTCTAAAATACCATATTTTCACAATACATAATAAACAAATACCATATTTTCACAATGCATAATAAAAAATACCCTATTTTCAGAACACATACTAGAAAAATACCATATTTTCATAATATATATGAGAAAAATACGTTTTCAAAATACATACCAGAAACAATACCATATTTTCATAATACATATGAGGAAAAATACCATATTTCAGAACACATATGAGAAAAATTCCATATTTTCATATTGCATAAAGGAAAGATACCATATTTTAATAATACATACTGGAAAAATATGATTTTCAAACCGCATAATGGAAAAATCCCATATCTTCATATCGTAACCTGAAAAACACCATTTTCACATCACAAACTGTAAAATACCATATTTTGATATCACATACTGGAAATATACCACATTTTCAAATCACATCCTGAAAAACACTATACAGTCAGACCCTGCTATTTGCGGTTCTGCTATTCATGGTTCCGCTATTCGCGGTTCCGCTATTTACGGAATCCGCGTATTCGCGGTTGATAAAATGCGACATGTTTCTCTATTCGCAGAAAAATGTCCCGTGAATTTGCATTGTTTTTTCTTTTCGCAGTTCTGTTCCACTAAATCATGGGGTTTTTTCCCCTATCTGCTCGCGGCTATGCTCCGCGAATTTGCGGTTTTTCAGGGGCGCAAAAAGAAAATTCACGAGCCGCTAGTTTGACACATTTATAAAACCCATATTTCACCAACCATGCATAAGGCTGCTGGACGTACATAAAAAAAACTTCTTCTACAAGCCGCGAGCATGACCTGCTGTGTGACATGCGTTTTCATGGCTTTTGTGGCCGTGAATTTTAGCTGGACTATAATCGAGAGCTTCGCTGGATATCCCACCAGATGTCATCCCACAAGTCATCCTCCGGGAATTATAGAATGCAAACGTTTCATTAAATCGATTACAGTTTGCAATTTATGGTAAAGCATCATTAGAGATGTTACACAATGAAAACGCTTCGGGGGATGTTCCATCAGCGACTAAAACAAGTCATCCTCCACGAGTTATAGAATGCAAATGCTGCATTAAATCTATTATTGAAATTAGCAGATACGCTCGATACACCATCCGATAACATCCCCCACAAACAATGGTCTCCCGCAGATACCCACAATGCTTGCAATCCTACATATATACAGACTCCCCCCCCCCCCCTCCCCTCTTGACACCCTTCTCAAACACATGCGAAATGGAATTCACAGAGATGAAACGAGTAAAAATATGGCAGATGAATACAGTGAAAAGTCTAATTGTGGCATTGATGATGAGTCGACGCCTCTTGAGAAGAAATTCAGAACGGGAGAAAGATCATTACCCAACTATAATGAAGGAACTTTGATGCATTGGGTGTGAGTGATGAATAAAAGGCTCTTTTCCAGGTCGCCTCTGGTCTGCCTCGAGGAGTAGGGTGGAACCCCTACGAGGAATTTTTCAATCCTTGTGGCTCCCGGGCCTGGGTAACCCGGTTTTGAGATCCTGGTGGAGGTAGAAGCTCTCCGCACAGAGATGAGGGTGGAGAGCTTCTATCTCCACCAGAATCCCAAAACTCCGCCCACAAGCCGAAGATGAGCCACCGCCCGCGACCAATCCAGAACAAAGAGAAAAGGGCAAACATCCATTCTCTTGAAAGCCAGCACACAAGAAAAATGCACCCACCTCCAACGAACGCTGGGACAAAGAGAAGCGAAATGTGACTGCCTCCAACAAACGCCAGGACAAAGACAAGCGAAATACGACTGCCTCCAACAAACGCCAGGACAAAAACACCAAGATGGCAAAACAGCTTCTCTTTCCTTCAGCTCTCGAATGTTCGACTGCTGATGTCACACTCTGTCCAATCACCGAGCGCTATTCCATCATCCATCATGCCTCCACCAATCACGAAGGCCGGGGCGTGGCCTCCTCGTTATGAGTCATGGGGGGGGGGTGGAGTCTAATTATCGTTCGGGAATGTTCGGATGACGTCGTTCCCTTGAAGATTGGCAAATGCTGTTTCTGTTGGACCTGGCGGCATGATGAGCGAATGAGTCCATTACATCGCTGTCGTTGTTTTACTGAGCCCTTGAGTTCCTGGCTGGCCGAATGTAATAAAACCGAAGGGAAGACCACAGGAGGTAAATTACATACTGGGGAATTAATCTTTAAGAACTAGAATTAATTATCACAACGCCACGCCCCTTATGGCGACATGCAAACGCTCTTACCCGACAGACGGCCTAGTTACGTTCATCGAGATGGCTTCTTCGCGGCACACGGAGCATTCTAATCTACACAATTCAAACTATCCTCCACAAACGTAATAGTATTTTTCAGGACGTCACATGAATATGTGGAATTTTTTTTCGTATGTTTAATGAAAACATGGTATTTTTCAGAGTGTGAAATGAATATGTAGTGTTTTTGAAGATGTGACATGAAAATGTGGCACTTTTAAGGATGTGACACTAAAATGTGGAATCTTTGCAGTATGACCCATGAAAATGAGGTATTTTTCCAGTATGTGACCTGAAAATGTTATAAATCAGGATGCGATATGAACATGTGGTATTTTTCAGCAAGTGATATGAAACTGTGGGATTGTTAAGGTTGTGTTAAGAAAATGTGGGATTATTAAGGATGTGACATGAAAGTGTGTTATTTTTCCAGCAATTTACATGAAAATATGGCATATTTCCAGCATGTGATATGAAAACATGGTAGTTTTCCAGGATGGGACATGAAAATATGATATTTACCAGATAATAATTTGAAACTATGGTATTGAGGAATGCAATATGAGCATATGGTATTTTTCAGGATGCAATATAAAAATATGGTATTTTTCATGATGTGACAAGAAATGTGGTATTTTTCATGACGTTACATGAAAAAGTTGTAATTTTCTGAATGTGACACAACAATAAGGAATATGTCCAGTATTTGTAATAAAAATGTGGTATTTTGCATGATGCACCATGAAAAAGTAGGAATTTTCCTGATGTTACATGAAACAGTCGTAATTTTCAAATGTAACATAAAAATATGGAATTTTCTTCGAGTATGTGACCTGATAATATGATAATTTCAGGAATGCGATATGAACAAGTGGTATTTTTCAGGATGCGATATGTAAATGTGGGATTATTATGGATATTACTGACGGATATTACTGATTACTGACGGCATAAGCCCACGGGTCCTAAAATCCTGGTCTTCCGCTCTTTCACTCCTTCTCTCTCTGTTCTCTTCACCCTCTCTTTTGCTCAAGGTCATCTGCCATCTGCTTGGAAATCTGCCAACATCACCGCTTTGCACAAAAAAGGTGCAAAAACAGATCCCAGCAACTACAGACCAATCAGCCTTCTCCCAATTATCAGCAAAGTCATGGAATCCATCATTGCTTCAGATATGAAATCTTTCCTCTTCTCCAATGGCTTGATCTCTGATCATCAATTTGGTTTCAGACCTGGTCACTCTGCACTGGACATGCTGCTTCTGCTTTCTCAACAATGGATGGAGGTCCTCAATGCCAAACATGAAACTAGAGCTGTCACCCTTGACATATCACTTGCCTTCGATACGGTCTGGCACCCCGCTCTGCTCACCAAACTTTCCTCTTTTGGTATCCATGGAAATCTCCACGCATGGCTGGCGGACTTCCTCTCTAGTCGTAGTCAACGTGTGGCCCTGAATGGGTTTCTCTCATCTCCTCTTCTTGTTCAGGCTGGAGTTCCCCAAGGCAGTGTTCTGGGCCCTGTGCTTTTTCTGGTCTTCATCAATGAGAAGTGACATTCATCCAATGTACATCTGACTCTCTTGAAAATCCTGTCTATCTCTTTGATGATGACTCTACTCTCTGTCGCTCCATTCTTCATCCCTCAGATCGGCAGTCTGCAGCCTCCTCACTCTCTGCAGACCTGGACAAAATCACAGACTGGGCAAACAAGTGGAACATGTCTTTCAATCCTGACAAATCTCACACTCTTACGATGTCTCTCCGAAAAAACCGACTGGACAACCCTCCAATCCACTTTCTGAATAATCCTCTCCAAGAAGTTCTGTCACTCAAGCTTTTGGGTCTCACTATCTGCCATGATCTTTCCTGGGAAAACCACATTTCAAATCTGGCCTCCAAAGCCAGTCGCTGACTGGGCATCCTCCGTCGTGCGAAGTCCTTCCTTGGCACACCTGAGCTCCTCACCACATACAAGGCTTTCATCCGCAGCTCAATGGAATACTGCTCTCCCCTCTGGGCTGGTGCTCCTGTCTCACACCTAGCTCGTCTTCACGCTGTTGAAACGCATTCAGAGTCATTGGAATCTCCCGCGATAAAGCTAACTCCAAGGGCCTCTCACTCAATCACCGCAGGCAGGTTGGTGGTCTTTCCTTCTTCTACCGACTCCTCTCTGGCCTTGCCCCCCCCCCCCAGCTCTCTCTCTGGGCTCTGTCCTGCAAATATTCCTACAGGTCGCACAAGATCTGCCTGCAACCCTCTTATGGTTAAACTGCCAAAATCAAGACTCTCTGCTCACCTTCAATCCTTCATTCCTCTTTTCTCCCGCCTCTGGAACAAACTCCCTCACTCTCTTCAATCCCACTCCACCCTCCAGGTCTTTTAAACAGCTGTTCACCACCATCTCTTATCTTCCCCCATCCAAAACCTTGATCTTTTCTATCCCCGCAAATTTCACCCCAATTCCACTTTTTTGAAATACCAACCTCTGTCTTGGAAGTCCTTGGTGTCCTTATGTTTTATACTTCTCCGACCCCCCCCCCCCCCCCCTTCCCACGCCTCATCCCCCCAAGCCCTTTCCCTCCCACATATCTCCCTGCTCTTAAATGTTGTGTGCTCTCAAGTGTTTGTGTGCTTCCCCTTCTCTTGTCTTCCGCTCCCTCTTTTTATATATTTTGTTTGTCTGATTGATTTGTTTGTGAAGTAAATGTCAGCTCTTTCACGAGCCTCGATTCAGTAAAAAAAAAAAAAAAAAAATATATATATATACATATATATAACATGAAAATGTGATTTTTCCAGCACGCAACATGAAAGTGTGGTATATTGCCAGTATGTGACATGAAAATATGGTATATTTCCAGCGTGGGATATGAAAACATGACGTTATTCCAGGATGCACTATGAAAATGTGCAATTTTTCCAGTATGTTAAATGAAATGTGGTATTGTTAAGGATATGGTATGAAAATGTGTTGTTTTTCAGAAGGCTCAACGAAAATGCAGAACTTTTTCAGCAAGTGACATGGAAATGTGGTATTTTTCATTATGTGATATCAAAATGTAGTATTTTTCGGGATGCTTCACAAAAATATGGTATTTTATTTGATGTGCCATGAGAATGTGGAATTTTTGCAGTATGTACGTTGAAAATGAGGTAATTTTCCAGTATGTAACCTCAAAATATGTTATATATCAGGAATGCGATATCATCCTGTGGTATTTTTCAGCATGTGATATGAAAATGTGGTATATTTCCAGTAATTGACTTGAAAATATGGCATATTTCCTGCATATGATATGAAAACATGGTAGTTTTCCAGGATAGGACATGAAAATATGGTATTTTCCAGAAAATAATGTGAAACAATGGTATTAAGGAATGCAATATGAGCATATGGTATTTTTCAGGATGCAATATGAAAACATGGTTTTTCCACATGAAACATGAATTTTTCCAGTATGTGACAAGAAATGTGGTATTTTTCATGATGTTACATGAAAAAGTTGAAATTTTCAGAATGTGACACAAAAATAAGGAATATGTCCAGTACGTGACATGAAATAAGGTATTTTTCAAGATGCAATGTGAAAATGTGGAATTTTTCCAGTATATGACATAAAAATATGTTATACATCAGGAATATGGAATGAAAATGTGGGATTTTTCAGGCTGTTACATGAAAAAGTTGTAATTTTCAGAATGTCACAAAAATATAGAATATTTCCAGAATGTGATATGAAAACATGATATTTTTCCAGAATGGGACATGAAAATATGGTATTTTCCAGGATATGATATTAAAATAAGATATTTTAAGGTAATTCAATATGAACATATGGTATTTTTCAGGATGCAATTTGACAATGTGCAACATTTCCAGTAACAACACACAACAACAACATGCATATTAAGGCCATTTTCCCTGCTAGAGTGAGGGTTAGCCTTGCGGTCCCGATGACAATCTTCTCCATTTTGCCCTATTTTCTGCATCTCTCCTTGTTAACCCCCTTGCCCGCATTTCTTCTTCCACCATCTTTAGCCAAGTCTTTCTCGGTCTTCCCCGTCCTCTACTTCCTTCTACATTCATTTCCATCACTCTTCTCAAGCAGTCACTTTCATCCTTCCTCAACACATGACCAAACCATGTCAACCTGTTCCTCTTCACAGCATAAATCACAGGCTCTATTCCCATCATCTTTTGCAATTCATCATTTGTCTTCCTCTCTCTCAACTATACTCCACACATCCACCGAACCATTCGCATTTCCACCCTTTCCAGCCTTCGTTGATGCTCTACGTTCATTACCCATGTCTCGCTCCCATAAATCGTAACACTTCTCACACATGCAGCATACACTTTTCCCTTCAGCTTCAATGACACTCCCCTCCTCATCAGCATGCCACTCAGTTCCCGAAACTTCTTCCATGCACATCTCACTCCAGCAACCGTTTTCGAGTCTGATCCACCTTCTCCATACCGCATGTCTCCGAGGTAGCAAAATGTTTTCACACCTTCCAGCTTCATGCCGTCTCCAAGATCCAACTCAACATTTCCTCCATCTGCAGCTCCCTCTGTGCACACCTTACATTTGAATGTCGTTGCCACACTGGTTAATGACCCTCTCAGACCACTACATTTTTGATGAACCCAATTGGAGCACATTGTACATTGAATGGACTTCACTCCAACACCCTTCCTGCACACAGCACATGGCCAATTGCTTGTTCTTTCCACCTCACCACATGCTTTACCACTTGCCATCACCTTCGTCTTTCTCATATTCACCATCAGACCTTTTGTCTCCATACATTCCTTCCACTTGTTCATCTTTTCCTTCAGTCCATCCATACTTTCGGCAATCAACACCAGATCATCTGCATACAACAACTCCCACGGTAAACCCTCCTTTACGTTCTGAGCCAGCACCTCCATCACAGCTAAAAATGGTGGTGGACTTAGTACCAACCCCTGATGCACTCCGACCTTCACCTCAAACTCATCACTGTTCCCGTCCTTCGTCCTTACAGCTGTGCGCGCTCTTTTGTACATTGCCATCACTTCTCGGATCAACCATTCCTCCACTCCTAACTTCCTCAAGGCCCATGTCAATACTTCGCGTGGAACCCTATCGAATGCTTTCTCCAGATCAACAAACCCAAGAAACAACTTCTTCCTCTTCTCCTTGTACTTCTCCTGCAACTGCCTCACAATAAAAAGCACGTCTGTCGTTACTCTTCCTGGCATAAATCCAAACTGCATTTTGTCGATCTTCACCTTCTTCCTTATCCTCCTCTCCAACACCCTTTCCAATACCTTCATTCCATGCTCCAATATTTCCAGTAAGTAAAATTAAATTTTATTTTTATGGATGTGACATGAAAATGTAGTATTTTCAGGATGTGACATGAAAATGTGGAATTTTTCCAGTATGTGACATCAAAATATGCCATATATAAGGAATGCAAAATGAAAATGTGGTATTTTTCGAGCATGTGATATGAAAACATGATATTTTTCCAGAATGGGACATGAAAATATGGTATTTTCCAGGATATGATATTAAAATAAGGTATTTTAAGGTAATTCAATATGAACATATGGTATTTTTCAGGATGCAATTTGACAATGTGCAACATTTCCGGTAACAACACACAACAACATGCATATTAAGGCCATTTTCCCTGCTAGAGTGGGGGTTAGCCTTGCGGTCCCTATGACAATCTTCTCCATTTTGCCCTATTTTGTGCATCTCTCCTTGTTAACCCCCTTGCCCGCATTTCTTCTTCCACCATCTTTAGCCAAGTCTTTCTCGGTCTTCCCCATCCTCTACTTCCTTCTACATTCATTTCCATCACTCTTCTCAAGCAGTCACTTTCATCCTTCCTCAACACATGACCAAACCATCTCAACCTGTTCCTCTTCACAGCATAAATCACAGGCTCTATTCCCATCATCTTTTGCAATTCATCATTTGTCTTCCTCTCTCTCAACTATACTCCGCACATCCACCGAACCATTCGCATTTCCACCCTTTCCAGCCTTCATTGATGCTCTACGTTCATTACCCATGTCTCGCTCCCATAAATCATAACACTTCTCACACATGCAGCATACACTTTTCCCTTCAGCTTCAACGACACTCCCCTCCTCATCAGCACGCCACTCAGTTCCCGAAACTTCTTCCATGCACATCTCACTCCAGCAACCGTTTTCGAGTCTGATCCACCTTCTCCATACCGCATGTCTCCGAGGTAGCAAAATGTTTTCACACCTTCCAGCTTCACACCGTCTCCAAGATCCAACTCAACATTTCCTCCATCTGCAGCTCCCTCTGTGCACACCTCACATTTGAATGTAGCTGCCACACTGGTTAATGACCCTCTCAAACCACTACATTTTTGATGAACCCAATCGGAGCACATTGTACATTGAATGGACTTCACTCCGACACCCTTCCTGCACACAGCACATGGCCAATTCCTTGTTCTTTCCACCTCACCACATGCCTTACCACTTGCCAACACCTTCATCTTTCTCATATTCACCTTCAGACCTTTTGTCTCCATACATTCCTTCCACTTGTTCATCTTTTCCTTCAGTCCATCCATACTTTTGGCAATCAACACCAGATCATCTGCATACAACAACTCCCACGTTAAACCCTCCTTTACGTTCTGAGCCAGCACCTCCATCACAGCTAAAAATGGTGGTGGACTTAGTACCAACCCCTGATGCACTCCGACCTTCACCTCAAACTCATCACTGTTCCCATCCTTCGTCCTTACAGCTGTGCGCGCTCTTTTGTACATTGCCATCACTACTCGGATCAACCATTCCTCCACTCCTAACTTCCTCAAGGCCCATGTCAATACTTCACGTGGAACCCTATCGAATGCTTTCTCCAGATCAACAAACCCAAGAAACAACCTCTTCCTCTTCTCCATGTACTTCTCTTGCAACTGCCTCACAATAAAGAGCACGTCTGTCGTTCCTCTTCCTGGCATAAATCCAAACTGCATTTTGTCGATCTTCACCTTCTTCCTTATCCTCCTCTCCAACACCCTTTCCAATACCTTCATTCCATGCTCCAATATTTCCAGTAAGTGAAATTAAATGTTATTTTTATGGATGTGACATGAAAATGTAGTATTTTTCAGGATGTGACATGAAAATGTGGAATTTTTCCAGTATGTGACATCAAAATATGCTATATATAAGGAATGCGAAATGAAAATGTGGTATTTTTGGAGCATGTGATATGAAAACATCTATTTTTCCAGAATGGGACATGAAAATATGGTATTTTCCAGAAAATGCTATGGAAATATGGTATTTTAATGGAATGCAACATGAGGTTCTGGTATTTTACAGGATGCAATATGAAAATATGGTATCTTTCATGATGTGGCACAAAAATGTGGAATTTTTCTTGTATGGGACATGAAAATGTATTTTTCAGGATGCGACATGTTAATGTGGAATTTTTGCAGTATGTGACATCAAAATATGCTATACATCAGAAAATTTGTCGTTTTCAGAATGTGACACAAAAATATGGAAAATTTCCAGTATATGACATGCAAATATAGTCTTTTTCAGTATGCAAAATGAAAATGTGGTATTTTTCGGGATGTGATATGAAAATGTGGAATTTTTTCAGTTTGCGGAATAAAAGTGTGGCATTTTTCCATAATTCAACATGAATATATGGTATTCACCCAGTGTGTAATATGAAAATGTGGTATTTTTCAGGATTTCACAGGAATATTTGGAATTTTTCCAGTTTGTGAAATGAGAATGTGGTATTTTTCAGAATGTGATATCAATATGTAGTATCTTTCAGGATGCGAGATGAAAATGTGGTATTTTCCATGATGTGCCATCAAAATAAGGTATGTTTCCAGTATGTGACCTGAAAATATGGTATATTTCAGGAATGCGATATGAACATGTGCTATTTTTCAGGCTGTAATATGAATATGTGGGATTATTAAGGATGCGATATGAAAATGTGGTATTTTTCCCTCATGCAACATGAAAATGTGGTGTATTGCCAGTATGTGACATGCAAATAAGGCATATGTGCAGCATGTGATATGAAAACATTTAATTTTTCTCGAATGGGACATGAAAATATTGTATTTTCCAGAAAATGATATGAAAATATAGTATTTTTAAGGAATTAAATATGAGCATAAGGTATTTTTTTCAGGATGCAATATGAAGATATGGTATTTTTCATGATGTGACATGAAAATGTGGAATTTTTTCCAGTATGTGACAAGAAATGTGGTATTTGTCAGGATGTGATATGAAATTTTGGTATTTTGGAGGATGCGATATGAATGATGTAACATGAAAATGTGGAATTTTTTCCAGTATGTGACAAGAAATGTGGTATTTGTCAGTATGTGATATGAAAATTTGGTATTTTGGAGGATGCGACATGAATAGTATGTGACACGAGCTTACACGAGCTTCACGCTGTTGAAACCAAAGCTTTCAGAATCATTGGAATCTCCCGCGATGAAGCGGATTCTGAGGGCCTTTCACTCACTCACCGCAGGCAGGTTGGTGGTCTTTCTGTCTTCTACCGACTCCTCTCCGGCCTAGCTCCCCCAGCTCTGTCTGTGCTCTGTCCCCCAAATATTCCTACAGTTCACACAAGATCTGCCAGCAACCCTCTTTTGGTGAAACTGCCAACATCAAGACTCTCTGCTCACCTTCACTCTTTCATTGCTCTTTTCTCCCACCTCTGGAACAAACTCCCTCACTCTCTTCAATCCCACTCCTCCCTCCAGGTCTTTCAAACAGCTGTTTTCCACCATCTCTTATCTTCCCCCATCCAAAACCTTGATCTTTTCTACCCCCGTTAATTCACCACAGATCCACTTTTTTGAAATACCGACTTCTTTCCTGGAAGTCCTAGCAGTGTCCATGTGTTTTTACCTCTCCCACGCCCCCCACCCTTCCCATGCCCGCACCTTCCCATGCCCTGCCCCCAAGCCCTCTCTCTCCCACAGATCTCCCGATGTCCCTGTTCTCTACTGTTGTACTTGTGTGCTTCCCTCTCTCTCTCCCCATCTTGTTTCCCGCTCCCTTTATCATATGTTTTATGTGTCAGTTTGTTTTTATGTGATTAATATTAGCTCTTACACGAGCCTCGATCTTTTACCCCCCCAAAAAAAATGTGACCTGAAAATATGGTATATTTCAGGAATGTGATATGGACATGTGGTTTTTCCAGTATGTGACCAGAAATGTGGTATTTGTCAGGATGTGACATGAAAATTTGGTATTTTAAAGAATGTGACATGAAAATGTATTTTTCAGGATGCGACATGTAAATGTGGAATTTTTCCAGTATGTGACATCAAATTATGCTATACATTAGAAATGCAAAATGAAAATGACTTATTTTTCAGGATGATACATGAAAAAGTTGGCGTTTTCAGAACGTGGCACAAAAATATGGAATATTTCCAGTATGTGACATGAAAATATGGTATTTTTCAGGATGCAAGAATGAAAATATGGTATTTTTCAGGATGAAATATGAAAATGTGGGATTTTTCAAGAATGCAACATGAATATATGGTATTTGTCTGGTATGTGATATGAAAATATGGTATTTTTCAGGATGAGACCAGAAAATGTGGCATTTTTCCAGCATGCGACATAAAACTATGGTATTTTTTCAGTATGTGACATGAAAATAAGGTATATTTCCAGTATGTGTGGTGAAAATGTGGTGATTTTCAGGATGAGACCAGAAAATGTGGCATTTTTCCAGCATGCGACATAAAACTGTGGTATTTTTCCAGTATGTGACATGAAAATAAGGTATATTTCCAGTATGTGTGGTGAAAATGTGGTGATTTTCAGGATGAGACCAGAAAATGTGGCATTTTTCCAGCATTCGACATAAAACTATGGTATTTTTTCAGTATGTGACATGAAAATAAGGTAGATTTCCAGTATGTGTGGTGAAAATGTGGTGATTTTCAGGATGAGACCAGAAAATGTGGAATTTTTCCAGCATGTTTCATGAAAATATGGCATTGTTAAGGAAGCAACATAAAAATGTGGTATTTTCTATTATGTGATATGAAAAATAGGTATATTTCCAGTATGTGATATGAAAATATGGTGTTTTTCAGATTGCAACATGGAAATGCCAAATTTTCATCTGACATCCTGTAAAATAGCATATTTTCATCACACATACTTTAAAATACCATATTCTCATTACATATCCTGTAAAATACCATATTTTCATAGCATATCCTGTAAATACCATATTTTTGTGTAACATACTGTTACAGACGCGGTTGTGGATGTTGGTTTACCGAGCGGTTTGGTATGACCGCGTCTGCACAGTTTACCCGATTATACTCGAACGTTGGCCGAGTCGCGCTACGCTAAATCAATTGAGGAAAGGACACAACGGCTGGGTTAAAATGACACGACACCAGGGGTACAGTTCTCAAGACCTCCGGAGGAGGTTATAATATTTCGGAACGTTAGATTACAAGGACGAGAGAGACAGCATAGGAAGGTAGGCACTTAATTACGGTCTTATAGTAACCCCGACAGACGACAGATAAACGGGACAAGACTGACTCACACCGGGATTGATGGCAAGGAAGGGCAGGTAGTCGAGGCTCAAGGTGCACCTTGGCTCAGGGGCAGAATCGACCCGGTCCGGTCCAGAGATGCGGGAGGTCTCTCAGCGCTCGGAGGTGGCGACTGGTTCTCTCCACTTCAAGCTCGGGGCGCATCTGACGTCATGTCCGGTAAGTCGCCGCGTATATCCGGCGGGGAGTGACACGCCCTCGGCTCGTTAGCTCCGCCCCAGATGGAATCGGCCCGTTGCTTCTTATTGGGTGCGGGGGGTTACCGGGCTCCGCCCTTGACGAGGGGCCGACAGGCAGCCCCTTCGTGGTAACCCTGTCGGCGCACATGGGCTATGGCGGCTAACCGAGCCGGAGTGAGGACGCACACTCCCCGCGCGCTGTTGTTGTAGTTGTTGTTGTTGTTGTTGTTTCATGGGGAAGATGGGAGGAGGTATGGGGAGGTCCTAAACTCACTACTGGTGCCATACAATCACATTCTGGTGCAACGAAGAGTCAGAATTAATGGAAACGAGTCCTTAACTGACATAGACTAAGAATAACTAGCAAGATGTCCGAAAGTTGTCTACGTGAGATGCGGTGGACCTGGGCACGACATTTAATGGGGGAAAAAGGGGAAGGTCGGTTCTACAGAGTGTTGTTTACAGACAATGGGACTAGGGAATGGGGGATTGGGGATAGTTGGGGAGTATTGGGGAAATAGGGGAATATTTACAAGCGGATATGGAGGCCAAATCCCATATCCGCAACATTGCACCCTTCTCTACCCTCGGGGCGCCCCGACCCGATAAATTTTTACCTACTTTAGTGTGGCACTCAGATGTAGTTCCCTCTACTATTAACTCTACCCTGAGTGCGACAGTTTTACAGATATTCACAAATGAGTAAATATGTCCCCCTGCGACGTTGCACCCTTCTCCTCACAGAAACACACCCACAGGATAACCGAATCGCGGAAAGAATTCGCAAACTAAACATACAGCCGGTAGGGAGCATTATTTACAAGACTACGCTGATATTTACACTACGATCCAGGACCTGTTTTTGGAGGAACACATGCAGATGTTATGCATAGAGAGAGCACGCATGCCAGCATCGATACACCAACCCACGAGTGCTCTGTGGCCTTACGGCCTTTAATAATGTGCAGAGCACCCCATCCAAGCACCACCCCATAACACAGTCAGCACCATCCGGTGCACCAATAAAGTGTTTATAAATCACCGGTGGTGTCGCAGCCGGCCGATGTTCTGCCGCTGGTCTTGCCTTCGTGTGGTGCATTTGGCCTTCTGGCTTCTTTCAAAAATAAAGAAAGGCGCCAACCGCGTCCATTTCTGTATTGTGGCCGTCAGGGGGCCAACTAAAAGTGGTTCACCTGTATGGCATAGGTGCCACGTTGACCCATAGGTCCATCAACGGGTGGTGCTTGCCCGCAAAAGACTGCGGTCCATGGTGGGCGGCCACAAACATTGCGGTCCATATGGTGTATCGATCCCGGCAGCAAGCAGCGAAAGTGCAGGCCCACAACTGCGGAGCCAGCACCTCTCTCTCCTCTCTCTCTGCCCCAAAACCAGATCCTCGGAGGTGGGAGACAAAAGAAGAAAACAAGTGAGTAAGGTGGTAAGGGCGCAAAAGTGCACGCAATAGAAGGTAATGCACACTGGGGGCACATGGGAACCAGGTGAGACAGGTACGTTCCTACCGTACGCCCCCCCCCCCCATCAGGTAACCTACATTGCCCCTCCCTTACCCCTTACTGTATCCACAAAACACAACACTACCCATAAACATCTACTTTACAAATCAACAAACGTCCCTACTGTCTTCCCCGTTCCTCCCATAAACCAAATTCGTCTTCTCTCCCTCCTAACCAATCAAATTTGCCATTTCCAACTCTCATCAAAATTTGCCATCTCCAACTCAACATCATAATTTGCCATCACCAATTCATCATCAGTCCCTCCTAAGGAGGGAGAGATGGAATCACCCAATGTCTCATCCACGTCGTGATGCGTCTCACCAATCCACATAGCAATTCTCATTTCCTGCACACAGAACAAAGAAACACAGGTGTGGAGTCATCATCATCACCACAGGTAAGTGGCTGCGTATGGTGCGACAGGTTCATCAATCCTAACTATTTTCTAAATGACTTTAACAACTTTACATTACCCGGGGTCTTTCTCCTGCCAAACCATTGGCCCTCTTACACTATGGGTTCTAAAAACCAATTCCCATTGACCAAACTGTAGTGCTTTTCAATTTGGGGTCTCACTCCCCCGATTCATCTCCCGGTGCCCTCGCACAATTTCTGGGCTGCGACGTGTAGCTCTCCTAGCCGGTCTACCCACCTGCACACCTCCACCACTGCAGTTGCCTCCGAGCTTACCTGCTCCTTACCCTAACCTAACTACCTGGGGAAGGCCCTCTGGCGCTCTCCCCACTCGGTGCCCTCTCTGGCACTGGGCTACCCGGGTCCGTCCTCCGGATCCTCGGGCCCCACTGACACTAACGGCTCCCAGAGCCCACCTGCGGCCTCACCTGGCCGACATCCTCACAGTGGTGGAGTGCCCAACCAACTACACACACTAACAGGCTACACGCCCAGCCATTTCCACAACACTAATGCACCCATCCACAATACCATTCTGCAACCGCACCACAAATGCCAATATCCAACCACAATTTACCTATACCCTCTACCTAACACTTACACTACCCGCCCCGGGTACTCGTGAAAGGGGTCCACTCTTCCCCCATCCACACCTTCGCACCATGCACACCACTCCGTACCACTTACTCCAACTCTCTCCACACACCTCATTCTCTGCTCCATATATTCCACACACCTGTGCTCTCACACCTGGTGCCACCTGCACCCTTCTCTCCCCAAGCGCATTCGCGCTGATCCACAACACTCACTACTCATCCACTGCTCCACACACCTGTTCAGTTGCACACCTGTGCAATCACACCTGTTCAATTCTCAAACAGCATCATCTCATCTAACTACTCCCCTCTGAAACTTGCGCTTCCCAGTCGCCCCTTTAAACTATTGCGCTCCCTCGTCATTATCATCCACACTAAACTACCTGCGTCCCCACTACAGGTATCAGTCACTAACTAATCTTAACGTTACCTAATGTCATCTTCTAGGGCCCTATCAATATCCTAACCCACCCGGGCTAGTTTTCACTGCCATACACCCCATAATCTATAGCGCATTTGCCCCACTTTTGTGAGGGATGACAGAGTTGCCATCCCACCACATCGGGCATCTCCCACTACCAATTTTGCACATCAAATTTCAACAAATCAAAAAATTGCCAATCACTACTCATCTGCCAATCATTACTGCCAATCCTTTGCCAATCATCAAATTTTGTTTTTCTCTAATTTTGGGTCCAAAACACTAACCTCATCACACGGTCTACTCACTAATGCCTCTCGGTGCGCCAATTCACTTCTAAAGCTCGGCTTCGTACAGCCAAGCCATGAATGCGGGTTGTTCCGTGCCAGCGGCTGGATGCGTCCGGCATTCGGTGCAGGGACGGGGGCTTACCCGTGCCGAGATCCCACGCACCATCTCGGCACGGAGCCATCCAATGTCCCGCTCTCGACCTGCCGGCACGTCTCACCAAAAAGTGGTCGCCATGACGACCCTTTCTATCGGGCTGCCAGCTCCGCCTAGTGGAGCACGGACGCGGCCGTTCAAAGCGAGGCCCGGCACGCACCGAGGGCCCGATTCGGCTAAAAGTCGACCTAACCGCTGCTCCGTTTAACGTCGATGCTTCACCTGCATGCTTACACCCCGCAGCCCGTTCCTTGCTCACACATCCAGCCGTTCCCATGCTCCTCGTACCTTTCCTTACACACCCAGGTACCCTCATTCCACTCACAGCCTTGGTCACACACCTGACCACCGAACACTTTGGCACACATTCGTTGGTCGCACACCTCACCAACACACCTCTTCGCGCCCCCTCCTCGGTCACCTCCTCTGTGACAATCACAGGTGTGCTCTCATTCGCACACCCAACCACGTGCCCCACTACCAATTCCAGCGTGCATTCCCACTCACGCTCTACCATTCCAGGTGTGCTTCCTTTCTCACCTGTCACAACCAACTCACTCTCCTTGTCACTCTCACTACTCTCACCTCCATTCTTGACAGCGCACTCACCCTTACTCTTGACAGCGCACTCTTTCCTCATGCACCCGTCCATTACACACCTCTCTCGCGCACACTCTCCCGTCACACCCTCTGTAACACTCACCACAGGCGTGCATTCTTCCTTGCCTTTGACAGCGCACTCTTTCCCCATGCACCTGTCCGTCACACACCTTTCTCGCGCACACTCTTGCGCACACTCTCCCGTCACACCCTCTGTAACACTTACCACACCGCGCTTCCATGTGCTCCCTCGCACACGCGCTACGACCGACTCACTCTCGCCAGCACCCTCACTCCTTGGCACGCACTTTTTCCTCACACACCCCAGAGTCGGACTTTCTCGCACACCTCCTTTTTCGCACACCAGACCTGTCGCACACTTCACCCACGGCCTCTCGCGAACACCCGGGTCCATCTCGACCCCCAAGCTTCTTAAATCCCCTGGCGCATCATACGCACGACCATATTGGTCACCACTTACACCGGGTCCTCTTCCTCTTCGCTTCTCCTCCATCACCTGCGAATCCCTCATCCGGTTAATGAGCACATCATCACGATCCGAACACAGACTTCGGACCAATTCTTTTATCTCCTCTTTTATCTCTTTCTTATCCCCTCTCCGTCGCTTCTTAATTTCGCTCACCCCTTCTTCCACTTCTTCTAATTTCTGCTTCACCTCCTTTATTCCCCGGTACGTCTCCTCAAGCTCGTCCTCCAAGGCTACCTTGACCGTTTCCATGTGCGTCCTCACCTGCCGGTCCTTCGTCTCCATTACCTCTATCACCTCGTCCAACCTCGTTGTCAGTCCCTCACGTACCATCTGACATTCCCTCTTCGTCGCTACCAAGTCATTTTTTAGGTCATTTTGTGTCGCTTTTAACCCTCCTATTACCGCTGTGTTCTTCTTTACCTGGTCCGTTAGTTCTTTTTGTCCCTCTGTCAGTTGTTCCACCTCCTGCGTCAGGTCCTCTATTCCCCCTTGTAACTGTACAGTCCCCTTTCTCACCTCCTTCTCCATGTGCTCCTTACAGTGCCTCACCTCCTCGCGCACTCCTCCGACCTCCTCACTCACACCTCCTCTGATCTCCTCTCCCATCACTTGCATCTCCTGCCCAGATGCCACCCTCATCTGCTCCATTTCCTCCCTGTGAGCATCCAGTTTGGTCTCTACCCCCATTCTGACCCCCTCTATCTGCTGCCCCATTTGTTTAACTTCCCTTTCCGCTTGGTCCCTCATGTCCCTCAATTTGCCTTCCATCCTGTTTTCTAACCCCTCTAACCCCCCTTGCATCCCTTCCATTTGATTCTCTTGAGCGGCCATTCTGTTTTCTACCCCCATTAACCCATTTCTCACCTCTTTTATCCCGTTGTCTAACCCCTCAAAATTATTGTCTAACTTCCCAAATTTCTTGTCTAACTCCTCAAAATTATTGTCTAACTTCCCAAATTTCTTGTCTAACCCCTCACCGGTACCCCTCGCTTCGTCCCTCATTACCCCCATTTGGTTCTCCAATCGCTCACCCTGAGCTACCATCCGGTTCCCCATTACCCCCATTTGGCCCTCCAATCGCTCACTCTGAGCATCCATCCGGTTCCCCATTTGTTCCATAAGGGCCCTCATTTGCAGGAGGAAAAGGTTCGAATCCACCAGCGGCGCTACCACGGTCGCGGGCGCGGTCGCCGTGGCCATGTGCGAGGCGCCATTTTGCGCGCCCGCCACCTCGTGCGTGACGACGCTATTTTGCGACCCTGCCACCCTCACTGCTTCGCTCTCCTTATGTCCCTCATTTTGGTCCTGGATCGACCCTGTCTCACTCTCTTCTACCGGAACCCAGCCGTCTTGGTCTGCCATAACACGACTTTCAAAATTCGGGTTTTTATTTTCGTAAAACAAAATCAAATTTCGCCGTTATAATTTCGAGCGCGTGAAACGCGCTCCGGATCGAATTCCACTTCCCGACACCAAAATGTTACCCTAATGGTACAATTGGTGTTCCAAAATTTGGGCCTAACTGAATTTAGTCCCAGGTCCGAATCCAACTCCTCGACACCAAATGTTACAGACGCGGTTGTGGATGTTGGTTTACCGAGCGGTTTGGTATGACCGCGTCTGCACAGTTTACCCGATTATACTCGAACGTTGGCCGAGTCGCGCTACGCTAAATCAATTGAGGAAAGGACACAACGGCTGGGTTAAAATGACACGACACCAGGGGTACAGTTCTCAAGACCTCCGGAGGAGGTTATAATATTTCGGAACGTTAGATTACAAGGACGAGAGAGACAGCATAGGAAGGTAGGCACTTAATTACGGTCTTATAGTAACCCCGACAGACGACAGATAAACGGGACAAGACTGACTCACACCGGGATTGATGGCAAGGAAGGGCAGGTAGTCGAGGCTCAAGGTGCACCTTGGCTCAGGGGCAGAATCGACCCGGTCCGGTCCAGAGATGCGGGAGGTCTCTCAGCGCTCGGAGGTGGCGACTGGTTCTCTCCACTTCAAGCTCGGGGCGCATCTGACGTCATGTCTGGTAAGTCGCCGCGTATATCCGGCGGGGAGTGACATGCCCTCGGCTCGTTAGCTCCGCCCCAGATGGAATCGGCCCGTTGCTTCTTATTGGGTGCGGGGGGTTACCGGGCTCCGCCCTTGACGAGGGGCCGACAGGCAGCCCCTTCGTGGTAACCCCGTCGGCGCACATGGGCTATGGCGGCTAACCGAGCCGGAGTGAGGACGCACACTCCCCGCGCGCTGTTGTTGTAGTTGTTGTTGTTGTTGTTGTTTCATGGGGAAGATGGGAGGAGGTATGGGGAGGTCCTAAACTCACTACTGGTGCCATACAATCACATTCTGGTGCAACGAAGAGTCAGAATTAATGGAAACGAGTCCTTAACTGACATAGACTAAGAATAACTAGCAAGATGTCCGAAAGTTGTCTACGTGAGATGCGGTGGACCTGGGCACGACATTTAATGGGGGAAAAAGGGGAAGGTCGGTTCTACAGAGTGTTGTTTACAGACAATGGGACTAGGGAATGGGGGATTGGGGATAGTTGGGGAGTATTGGGGAAATAGGGGAATATTTACAAGCGGATATGGAGGCCAAATCCCATATCCGCAACATTGCACCCTTCTCTACCCTCGGGGCGCCCCGACCCGATAAATTTTTACCTACTTTAGTGTGGCACTCAGATGTAGTTCCCTCTACTATTAACTCTACCCTGAGTGCGACAGTTTTACAGATATTCACAAATGAGTAAATATGTCCCCCTGCGACGTTGCACCCTTCTCCTCACAGAAACACACCCACAGGATAACCGAATCGCGGAAAGAATTCGCAAACTAAACATACAGCCGGTAGGGAGCATTATTTACAAGACTACGCTGATATTTACACTACGATCCAGGACCTGTTTTTGGAGGAACACATGCAGATGTTATGCATAGAGAGAGCACGCATGCCAGCATCGATACACCAACCCACGAGTGCTCTGTGGCCTTACGGCCTTTAATAATGTGCAGAGCACCCCATCCAAGCACCACCCCATAACACAGTCAGCACCATCCGGTGCACCAATAAAGTGTTTATAAATCACCGGTGGTGTCGCAGCCGGCCGATGTTCTGCCGCTGGTCTTGCCTTCGTGTGGTGCATTTGGCCTTCTGGCTTCTTTCAAAAATAAAGAAAGGCGCCAACCGCGTCCATTTCTGTATTGTGGCCGTCAGGGGGCCAACTAAAAGTGGTTCACCTGTATGGCATAGGTGCCACGTTGACCCATAGGTCCATCAACGGGTGGTGCTTGCCCGCAAAAGACTGCGGTCCATGGTGGGCGGCCACAAACATTGCGGTCCATATGGTGTATCGATCCCGGCAGCAAGCAGCGAAAGTGCAGGCCCACAACTGCGGAGCCAGCACCTCTCTCTCCTCTCTCTCTGCCCCAAAACCAGATCCTCGGAGGTGGGAGACAAAAGAAGAAAACAAGTGAGTAAGGTGGTAAGGGCACAAGAGTGCATGCAATAGAAGGTAATGCACACTGGGGGCACATGGGAACCAGGTGAGACAGGTACGTTCCTACCGTACGCCCCCCCCCCCATCAGGTAACCTACATTGCCCCTCCCTTACCCCTTACTGTATCCACAAAACACAACACTACCCATAAACATCTACTTTACAAATCAACAAACGTCCCTACTGTCTTCCCCGTTCCTCCCATAAACCAAATTCGTCTTCTCTCCCTCCTAACCAATCAAATTTGCCATTTCCAACTCTCATCAAAATTTGCCATCTCCAACTCAACATCATAATTTGCCATCACCAATTCATCATCAGTCCCTCCTAAGGAGGGAGAGATGGAATCACCCCAATGTCTCATCCACGTCGTGATGCGTCTCACCAATCCACATAGCAATTCTCATTTCCTGCACACAGAACAAAGAAACACAGGTGTGGAGTCATCATCATCACCACAGGTAAGTGGCTGCGTATGGTGCGACAGGTTCATCAATCCTAACTATTTTCTAAATGACTTTAACAACTTTACATTACCCGGGGTCTTTCTCCTGCCAAACCATTGGCCCTCTTACACTATGGGTTCTAAAAACCAATTCCCATTGACCAAACTGTGGTGCTTTTCAATTTGGGGTCTCACTCCCCCGATTCATCTCCCGGTGCCCTCGCACAATTTCTGGGCTGCGACGTGTAGCTCTCCTAGCCGGTCTACCCACCTGCACACCTCCACCACTGCAGTTGCCTCCGAGCTTACCTGCTCCTTACCCTAACCTAACTACCTGGGGAAGGCCCTCTGGCGCTCTCCCCACTCGGTGCCCTCTCTGGCACTGGGCTACCCGGGTCCGTCCTCCGGATCCTCGGGCCCCACTGACACTAACGGCTCCCAGAGCCCACCTGCGGCCTCACCTGGCCGACATCCTCACAGTGGTGGAGTGCCCAACCAACTACACACACTAACAGGCTACACGCCCAGCCATTTCCACAACACTAATGCACCCATCCACAATACCATTCTGCAACCGCACCACAAATGCCAATATCCAACCACAATTTACCTATACCCTCTACCTAACACTTACACTACCCGCCCCGGGTACTCGTGAAAGGGGTCCACTCTTCCCCCATCCACACCTTCGCACCATGCACACCACTCCGTACCACTTACTCCAACTCTCTCCACACACCTCATTCTCTGCTCCATATATTCCACACACCTGTGCTCTCACACCTGGTGCCACCTGCACCCTTCTCTCCCCAAGCGCATTCACGCTGATCCACAACACTCACTACTCATCCACTGCTCCACACACCTGTTCAGTTGCACACCTGTGCAATCACACCTGTTCAATTCTCAAACAGCATCATCTCATCTAACTACTCCCCTCTGAAACTTGCGCTTCCCAGTCGCCCCTTTAAACTATTGCGCTCCCTCGTCATTATCATCCACACTAAACTACCTGCGTCCCCACTACAGGTATCAGTCACTAACTAATCTTAACGTTACCTAATGTCATCTTCTAGGGCCCTATCAATATCCTAACCCACCCGGGCTAGTTTTCACTGCCATACACCCCATAATCTATAGCGCATTTGCCCCACTTTTGTGAGGGATGACAGAGTTGCCATCCCACCACATCGGGCATCTCCCACTACCAATTTTGCACATCAAATTTCAACAAATCAAAAAATTGCCAATCACTACTCATCTGCCAATCATTACTGCCAATCCTTTGCCAATCATCAAATTTTGTTTTTCTCTAATTTTGGGTCCAAAACACTAACCTCATCACACGGTCTACTCACTAATGCCTCTCGGTGCGCCAATTCACTTCTAAAGCTCGGCTTCGTACAGCCAAGCCATGAATGCGGGTTGTTCCGTGCCAGCGGCTGGATGCGTCCGGCATTCGGTGCAGGGACGGGGGCTTACCCGTGCCGAGATCCCACGCACCATCTCGGCACGGAGCCATCCAATGTCCCGCTCTCGACCTGCCGGCACGTCTCACCAAAAAGTGGTCGCCATGACGACCCTTTCTATCGGGCTGCCAGCTCCGCCTAGTGGAGCACGGACGCGGCCGTTCAAAGCGAGGCCCGGCACGCACCGAGGGCCCGATTCGGCTAAAAGTCGACCTAACCGCTGCTCTGTTTAACGTCGATGCTTCACCTGCATGCTTACACCCCGCAGCCCGTTCCTTGCTCACACATCCAGCCGTTCCCATGCTCCTCGTACCTTTCCTTACACACCCAGGTACCCTCATTCCACTCACAGCCTTGGTCACACACCTGACCACCGAACACTTTGGCACACATTCGTTGGTCGCACACCTCACCAACACACCTCTTCGCGCCCCCTCCTCGGTCACCTCCTCTGTGACAATCACAGGTGTGCTCTCATTCGCACACCCAACCACGTGCCCCACTACCAATTCCAGCGTGCATTCCCACTCACGCTCTACCATTCCAGGTGTGCTTCCTTTCTCACCTGTCACAACCAACTCACTCTCCTTGTCACTCTCACTACTCTCACCTCCATTCTTGACAGCGCACTCACCCTTACTCTTGACAGCGCACTCTTTCCTCATGCACCCGTCCATTACACACCTCTCTCGCGCACACTCTCCCGTCACACCCTCTGTAACACTCACCACAGGCGTGCATTCTTCCTTGCCTTTGACAGCGCACTCTTTCCCCATGCACCTGTCCGTCACACACCTTTCTCGCGCACACTCTTGCGCACACTCTCCCGTCACACCCTCTGTAACACTTACCACACCGCGCTTCCATGTGCTCCCTCGCACACGCGCTACGACCGACTCACTCTCGCCAGCACCCTCACTCCTTGGCACGCACTTTTTCCTCACACACCCCAGAGTCGGACTTTCTCGCACACCTCCTTTTTCGCACACCAGACCTGTCGCACACTTCACCCACGGCCTCTCGCGAACACCCGGGTCCATCTCGACCCCCAAGCTTCTTAAATCCCCTGGCGCATCATACGCACGACCATATTGGTCACCACTTACACCGGGTCCTCTTCCTCTTCACTTCTCCTCCATCACCTGCGAATCCCTCATCCGGTTAATGAGCACATCATCACGATCCGAACACAGACTTCGGACCAATTCTTTTATCTCCTCTTTTATCTCTTAAGTCTTATCCCCTCTCCGTCGCTTCTTAATTTCGCTCACCCCTTCTTCCACTTCTTCTAATTTCTGCTTCACCTCCTTTATTCCCCGGTACGTCTCCTCAAGCTCGTCCTCCAAGGCTACCTTGACCGTTTCCATGTGCGTCCTCACCTGCCAGTCCTTCGTCTCCATTACCTCTATCACCTCGTCCAACCTCGTTGTCAGTCCCTCACGTACCATCTGACATTCCCTCTTCGTCGCTACCAAGTCATTTTTTAGGTCATTTTGTGTCGCTTTTAACCCTCCTATTACCGCTGTGTTCTTCTTTACCTGGTCCGTTAGTTCTTTTTGTCCCTCTGTCAGTTGTTCCACCTCCTGCGTCAGGTCCTCTATTCCCCCTTGTAACTGTACAGTCCCCTTTCTCACCTCCTTCTCCATGTGCTCCTTACAGTGCCTCACCTCCTCGCGCACTCCTCCGACCTCCTCACTCACACCTCCTCTGATCTCCTCTCCCATCACTTGCATCTCCTGCCCAGATGCCACCCTCATCTGCTCCATTTCCTCCCTGTGAGCATCCAGTTTGGTCTCTACCCCCATTCTGACCCCCTCTATCTGCTGCCCCATTTGTTTAACTTCCCTTTCCGCTTGGTCCCTCATGTCCCTCAATTTGCCTTCCATCCTGTTTTCTAACCCCTCTAACCCCTCTTGCATCCCTTCCATTTGATTCTCTTGAGCGGCCATTCTGTTTTCTACCCCCATTAACCCATTTCTCACCTCTTTTATCCCGTTGTCTAACCCCTCAAAATTATTGTCTAACTTCCCAAATTTCTTGTCTAACTCCTCAAAATTATTGTCTAACTTCCCAAATTTCTTGTCTAACCCCTCACCGGTACCCCTCGCTTCGTCCCTCATTACCCCCATTTGGTTCTCCAATCGCTCACCCTGAGCTACCATCCGGTTCCCCATTACCCCCATTTGGCCCTCCAATCGCTCACTCTGAGCATCCATCCGGTTCCCCATTTGTTCCATAAGGGCCCTCATTTGCAGGAGGAAAAGGTTCGAATCCACCAGCGGCGCTACCACGGTCGCGGGCGCGGTCGCCGTGGCCATGTGCGAGGCGCCATTTTGCGCGCCCGCCACCTCGTGCGTGACGACGCTATTTTGCGACCCTGCCACCCTCACTGCTTCGCTCTCCTTATGTCCCTCATTTTGGTCCTGGATCGACCCTGTCTCACTCTCTTCTACCGGAACCCAGCCGTCTTGGTCTGCCATAGCACGACTTTCAAAATTCGGGTTTTTATTTTCGTAAAACAAAATCAAATTTCGCCGTTATAATTTCGAGCGCGTGAAACGCGCTCCGGATCGAATTCCACTTCCCGACACCAAAATGTTACCCTAATGGTACAATTGGTGTTCCAAAATTTGGGCCTAACTGAATTTAGTCCCAGGTCCGAATCCAACTCCTCGACACCAAATGTTACAGACGCGGTTGTGGATGTTGGTTTACCGAGCGGTTTGGTATGACCGCGTCTGCACAGTTTACCCGATTATACTCGAACGTTGGCCGAGTCGCGCTACGCTAAATCAATTGAGGAAAGGACACAACGGCTGGGTTAAAATGACACGACACCAGGGGTACAGTTCTCAAGACCTCCGGAGGAGGTTATAATATTTCGGAACGTTAGATTACAAGGACGAGAGAGACAGCATAGGAAGGTAGGCACTTAATTACGGTCTTATAGTAACCCCGACAGACGACAGATAAACGGGACAAGACTGACTCACACCGGGATTGATGGCAAGGAAGGGCAGGTAGTCGAGGCTCAAGGTGCACCTTGGCTCAGGGGCAGAATCGACCCGGTCCGGTCCAGAGATGCGGGAGGTCTCTCAGCGCTCGGAGGTGGCGACTGGTTCTCTCCACTTCAAGCTCGGGGCGCATCTGACGTCATGTCCGGTAAGTCGCCGCGTATATCCGGCGGGGAGTGACATGCCCTCGGCTCGTTAGCTCCGCCCCAGATGGAATCGGCCCGTTGCTTCTTATTGGGTGCGGGGGGTTACCGGGCTCCGCCCTTGACGAGGGGCCGACAGGCAGCCCCTTCGTGGTAACCCCGTCGGCGCACATGGGCTATGGCGGCTAACCGAGCCGGAGTGAGGACGCACACTCCCCGCGCACTGTTGTTGTAGTTGTTGTTGTTGTTGTTGTTTCATGGGGAAGATGGGAGGAGGTATGGGGAGGTCCTAAACTCACTACTGGTGCCATACAATCACATTCTGGTGCAACGAAGAGTCAGAATTAATGGAAACGAGTCCTTAACTGACATAGACTAAGAATAACTAGCAAGATGTCCGAAAGTTGTCTACGTGAGATGCGGTGGACCTGGGCACGACATTTAATGGGGGAAAAAGGGGAAGGTCGGTTCTACAGAGTGTTGTTTACAGACAATGGGACTAGGGAATGGGGGATTGGGGATAGTTGGGGAGTATTGGGGAAATAGGGGAATATTTACAAGCGGATATGGAGGCCAAATCCCATATCCGCAACATTGCACCCTTCTCTACCCTCGGGGCGTCCCGACCCGATAAATTTTTACCTACTTTAGTGTGGCACTCAGATGTAGTTCCCTCTACTATTAACTCTACCCTGAGTGCGACAGTTTTACAGATATTCACAAATGAGTAAATATGTCCCCCTGCGACGTTGCACCCTTCTCCTCACAGAAACACACCCACAGGATAACCGAATCGCGGAAAGAATTCGCAAACTAAACATACAGCCGGTAGGGAGCATTATTTACAAGACTACGCTGATATTTACACTACGATCCAGGACCTGTTTTTGGAGGAACACATGCAGATGTTATGCATAGAGAGAGCACGCATGCCAGCATCGATACACCAACCCACGAGTGCTCTGTGGCCTTACGGCCTTTAATAATGTGCAGAGCACCCCATCCAAGCACCACCCCATAACACAGTCAGCACCATCCGGTGCACCAATAAAGTGTTTATAAATCACCGGTGGTGTCGCAGCCGGCCGATGTTCTGCCGCTGGTCTTGCCTTCGTGTGGTGCATTTGGCCTTCTGGCTTCTTTCAAAAATAAAGAAAGGCGCCAACCGCGTCCATTTCTGTATTGTGGCCGTCAGGGGGCCAACTAAAAGTGGTTCACCTGTATGGCATAGGTGCCACGTTGACCCATAGGTCCATCAACGGGTGGTGCTTGCCCGCAAAAGACTGCGGTCCATGGTGGGCGGCCACAAACATTGCGGTCCATATGGTGTATCGATCCCGGCAGCAAGCAGCGAAAGTGCAGGCCCACAACTGCGGAGCCAGCACCTTTCTCTCCTCTCTCTCTGCCCCAAAACCAGATCCTCGGAGGTGGGAGACAAAAGAAGAAAACAAGTGAGTAAGGTGGTAAGGGCACAAAAGTGCATGCAATAGAAGGTAATGCACACTGGGGGCACATGGGAACCAGGTGAGACAGGTACGTTCCTACCGTACGCCCCCCCCCCCCCCATCAGGTAACCTACATTGCCCCTCCCTTACCCCTTACTGTATCCACAAAACACAACACTACCCATAAACATCTACTTTACAAATCAACAAACGTCCCTACTGTCTTCCCCGTTCCTCCCATAAACCAAATTCGTCTTCTCTCCCTCCTAACCAATCAAATTTGCCATTTCCAACTCTCATCAAAATTTGCCATCTCCAACTCAACATCATAATTTGCCATCACCAATTCATCATCAGTCCCTCCTAAGGAGGGAGAGATGGAATCACCCCAATGTCTCATCCACGTCGTGATGCGTCTCACCAATCCACATAGCAATTCTCATTTCCTGCACACAGAACAAAGAAACACAGGTGTGGAGTCATCATCATCACCACAGGTAAGTGGCTGCGTATGGTGCGACAGGTTCATCAATCCTAACTATTTTCTAAATGACTTTAACAACTTTACATTACCCGGGGTCTTTCTCCTGCCAAACCATTGGCCCTCTTACACTATGGGTTCTAAAAACCAATTCCCATTGACCAAACTGTGGTGCTTTTCAATTTGGGGTCTCACTCCCCCGATTCATCTCCCGGTGCCCTCGCACAATTTCTGGGCTGCGACGTGTAGCTCTCCTAGCCGGTCTACCCACCTGCACACCTCCACCACTGCAGTTGCCTCCGAGCTTACCTGCTCCTTACCCTAACCTAACTACCTGGGGAAGGCCCTCTGGCGCTCTCCCCACTCGGTGCCCTCTCTGGCACTGGGCTACCCGGGTCCGTCCTCCGGATCCTCGGGCCCCACTGACACTAACGGCTCCCAGAGCCCACCTGCGGCCTCACCTGGCCGACATCCTCACAGTGGTGGAGTGCCCAACCAACTACACACACTAACAGGCTACACGCCCAGCCATTTCCACAACACTAATGCACCCATCCACAATACCATTCTGCAACCGCACCACAAATGCCAATATCCAACCACAATTTACCTATACCCTCTACCTAACACTTACACTACCCGCCCCGGGTACTCGTGAAAGGGGTCCACTCTTCCCCCATCCACACCTTCGCACCATGCACACCACTCCGTACCACTTACTCCAACTCTCTCCACACACCTCATTCTCTGCTCCATATATTCCACACACCTGCACTTGCACACCTGTGCTCTCACACCTGGTGCCACTTGCACCCTTCTTTGCCCAAGCGCATTCGCGCTGATCCACAACACTCACTACTCATCCACTGCTCCACACACCTGTTCAGTTGCACACCTGTGCAATCACACCTGTTCAATTCTCAAACAGCATCATCTCATCTAACTACTCCCCTCTGAAACTTGTGCTTCCCAGTCGCCCCTTTAAACTATTGCGCTCCCTCGTCATTATCATCCACACTAAACTACCTGCGTCCCCACTACAGGTATCAGTCACTAACTAATCTTAACGTTACCTAATGTCATCTTCTAGGGCCCTATCAATATCCTAACCCACCCGGGCTAGTTTTCACTGCCATACACCCCATAATCTATAGCGCATTTGCCCCACTTTTGTGAGGGATGACAGAGTTGCCATCCCACCACATCGGGCATCTCCCACTACCAATTTTGCACATCAAATTTCAACAAATCAAAAAATTGCCAATCACTACTCATCATCTGCCAATCATTACTGCCAATCCTTTGCCAATCATCAAATTTTGTTTTTCTCTAATTTTGGGTCCAAAACACTAACCTCATCACACGGTCTACTCACTAATGCCTCTCGGTGCGCCAATTCACTTCTAAAGCTCGGCTTCGTACAGCCAAGCCATGAATGCGGGTTGTTCCGTGCCAGCGGCTGGATGCGTCCGGCATTCGGTGCAGGGACGGGGGCTTACCCGTGCCGAGATCCCACGCACCATCTCGGCACGGAGCCATCCAATGTCCCGCTCTCGACCTGCCGGCACGTCTCACCAAAAAGTGGTCGCCATGACGACCCTTTCTATCGGGCTGCCAGCTCCGCCTAGTGGAGCACGTACGCGGCCGTTCAAAGCGAGGCCCGGCACGCACCGAGGGCCCGATTCGGCTAAAAGTCGACCTAACCGCTGCTCCGTTTAACGTCGATGCTTCACCTGCATGCTTACACCCCGCAGCCCGTTCCTTGCTCACACATCCAGCCGTTCCCATGCTCCTCGTACCTTTCCTTACACACCCAGGTACCCTCATTCCACTCACAGCCTTGGTCACACACCTGACCACCGAACACTTTGGCACACATTCGTTGGTCGCACACCTCACCAACACACCTCTTCGCGCCCCCTCCTCGGTCACCTCCTCTGTGACAATCACAGGTGTGCTCTCATTCGCACACCCAACCACGTGCCCCACTACCAATTCCAGCGTGCATTCCCACTCACGCTCTACCATTCCAGGTGTGCTTCCTTTCTCACCTGTCACAACCAACTCACTCTCCTTGTCACTCTCACTACTCTCACCTCCATTCTTGACAGCGCACTCACCCTTACTCTTGACAGCGCACTCTTTCCTCATGCACCCGTCCATTACACACCTCTCTCGCGCACACTCTCCCGTCACACCCTCTGTAACACTCACCACAGGCGTGCATTCTTCCTTGCCTTTGACAGCGCACTCTTTCCCCATGCACCTGTCCGTCACACACCTTTCTCACGCACACTCTTGCGCACACTCTCCCGTCACACCCTCTGTAACACTTACCACACCGCACTTCCATGTGCTCCCTCGCACATGGTCGCCATGGGAGAGGAGATCAGACTGTCCACCTACGACCGACTCACTCTCGCCAGCACCCTCACTCCTTGGCACGCACTTTTTCCTCACACACCCCAGAGTCGGACTTTCTCGCACACCTCCTTTTTCGCACACCAGACCTGTCGCACACTTCACCCACGGCCTCTCACGAACACCCGGGTCCATCTCGACCCCCAAGCTTCTTAAATCCCCTGGCGCATCATACGCACGACCATATTGGTCACCACTTACACCGGGTCCTCTTCCTCTTCGCTTCTCCTCCATCACCTGCGAATCCCTCATCCGGTTAATGAGCACATCATCACGATCCGAACACAGACTTCGGACCAATTCTTTTATCTCCTCTTTTATCTCTTTCTTATCCCCTCTCCGTCGCTTCTTAATTTCGCTCACCCCTTCTTCCACTTCTTCTAATTTCTGCTTCACCTCCTTTATTCCCCGGTACGTCGCCTCAAGCTCGTCCTCCAAGGCTACCTTGACCGTTTCCATGTGCGTCCTCACCTGCCGGTCCTTCGTCTCCATTACCTCGTCCAACCTCGTTGTCAGTCCCTCACGTACCATCTGACATTCCCTCTTCGTCGCTACCAAGTCATTTTTTAGGTCATTTTGTGTCGCTTTTAACCCTCCTATTACCGCTGTGTTCTTCTTTACCTGGTCCGTTAGTTCTTTTTGTCCCTCTGTCAGTTGTTCCACCTCCTGCGTCAGGTCCTCTATTCCCCCTTGTAACTGTACAGTCCCCTTTCTCACCCCCTTCTCCATGTGCTCCTTACAGTGCCTCACCTCCTCGCGCACTCCTCCGACCTCCTCACTCACACCTCCTCTGATCTCCTCTCCCATCACTTGCATCTCCTGCCCAGATGCCACCCTCATCTGCTCCATTTCCTCCCTGTGAGCATCCAGTTTGGTCTCTACCCCCATTCTGACCCCCTCTATCTGCTGCCCCATTTGTTTAACTTCCCTTTCCGCTTGGTCCCTCATGTCCCTCAATTTGCCTTCCATCCTGTTTTCTAACCCCTCTAACCCCTTTTGCATCCCTTCCATTTGATTCTCTTGAGCGGCCATTCTGTTTTCTACCCCCATTAACCCATTTCTCACCTCTTTTATCCCGTTGTCTAACCCCTCAAAATTATTGTCTAACTTCCCAAGTTTCTTGTCTAACTCCTCAAAATTATTGTCTAACTTCCCAAATTTCTTGTCTAACCCCTCACCGGTACCCCTCGCTTCGTCCCTCATTACCCCCATTTGGTTCTCCAATCGCTCACCCTGAGCTACCATCCGGTTCCCCATTACCCCCATTTGGCCCTCCAATCGCTCACTCTGAGCATCCATCCGGTTCCCCATTTGTTCCATAAGGGCCCTCATTTGCAGGAGGAAAAGGTTCGAATCCACCAGCGGCGCTACCAAGGTCGCGGGCGCGGTCGCCGTGGCCATGTGCGAGGCGCCATTTTGCGCGCCCGCCACCTCGTGCGTGACGACGCTATTTTGCGACCCTGCCATCCTCACTGCTTCGCTCTCCTTATGTCCCTCATTTTGGTCCTGGATCGACCCTGTCTCACTCTCTTCTACCGGAACCCAGCCGTCTTGGTCTGCCATAGCGCGACTTTCAAAATTCGGGTTTTTATTTTCGTAAAACAAAATCAAATTTCGCCGTTATAATTTCGAGCGCGTGAAACGCGCTCCGGATCGAATTCCACTTCCCGACACCAAAATGTTACCCTAATGGTACAATTGGTGTTCCAAAATTTGGGCCTAACTGAATTTAGTCCCAGGTCCGAATCCAACTCCTCGACACCAAATGTTACAGACGCGGTTGTGGATGTTGGTTTACCGAGCGGTTTGGTATGACCGCGTCTGCACAGTTTACCCGATTATACTCGAACGTTGGCCGAGTCGCGCTACGCTAAATCAATTGAGGAAAGGACACAACGGCTGGGTTAAAATGACACGACACCAGGGGTACAGTTCTCAAGACCTCCGGAGGAGGTTATAATATTTCGGAACGTTAGATTACAAGGACGAGAGAGACAGCATAGGAAGGTAGGCACTTAATTACGGTCTTATAGTAACCCCGACAGACGACAGATAAACGGGACAAGACTGACTCACACCGGGATTGATGGCAAGGAAGGGCAGGTAGTCGAGGCTCAAGGTGCACCTTGGCTCAGGGGCAGAATCGACCCGGTCCGGTCCAGAGATGCGGGAGGTCTCTCAGCGCTCGGAGGTGGCGACTGGTTCTCTCCACTTCAAGCTCGGGGCGCATCTGACGTCATGTCCGGTAAGTCGCCGCGTATATCCGGCGGGGAGTGACACGCCCTCGGCTCGTTAGCTCCGCCCCAGATGGAATCGGCCCGTTGCTTCTTATTGGGTGCGGGTGGTTACCGGGCTCCGCCCTTGACGAGGGGCCGACAGGCAGCCCCTTCGTGGTAACCCCGTCGGCGCACATGGGCTATGGCGGCTAACCGAGCCGGAGTGAGGACGCACACTCCCCGCGCGCTGTTGTTGTAGTTGTTGTTGTTGTTGTTGTTGTTTCATGGGGAAGATGGGAGGAGGAATGGGGAGGTCCTAAACTCACTACTGGTGCCATACAATCACATTCTGGTGCAACGAAGAGTCAGAATTAATGGAAACGAGTCCTTAACTGACATAGACTAAGAATAACTAGCAAGATGTCCGAAAGTTGTCTACGTGAGATGCGGTGGACCTGGACACGACATTTAATGGGGGAAAAAGGGGAAGGTCGGTTCTACAGAGTGTTGTTTACAGACAATGGGACTAGGGAATGGGGGATTGGGGATAGTTGGGGAGTATTGGGGAAATAGGGGAATATTTACAAGCGGATATGGAGGCCAAATCCCATATCCGCAACAATACTTTAGAAAATCACATTTTCGTTTCATACGTGAGAAACATAGCATATTTTATTGTAGCATATTGGGAAAATTCAGCACTCAAACAGCTATGCAATCGTTTCAACTATTAGAAATGGGGTTACGTGTTACATAAAGGTCACAATTGGACTGGAATGGTGGTGGGGGCAACATCACACGTCACACTTGAAGCCATGGCTGGAGAATGTCACACATGAGGCCACATATAAGTTGTAAACAATCCATACACAGTCTGATGACGAGGAAAATCTGACAGGCAAAGGGATACATCATTCATGCATAAAGATACATTTAAGCACCTTTATTAGCTAAAGATCATTGCGGCCCAACTACCGTCCTACCCAGAGGCCTAGCAAGTCGAGACGGTTTGGGTCCGTTTATCTCTGGTGGATGCGATAAGCATATAATTCCAAAAAGATGTCGGGTTTCATCCAAATTTATTTCAGTTTAGTATTAAATAACAGTAGGGACTGTTTAAAAAGTCATCATACATTCGACAGAATTGGATGAATAGTATATGTGGTTATAATAATTTTAACTTCCTGTAGGTGTGCCCCTCAAATAGCCACGATAAGCTATTTATACACCTTAACATGGACTTTGTCCAAAGAGAAAACCCCCTTTTGGAGGGGGGCAAATGAAGTTGCTACAACCTCCGTCGTGAAATCCCCCGCGCCCCCGCTCTCCTCCGGCAAGTTTGGTTAAGATTGGATAAATAACAAACGAATGTATCGCAGACAGACAGACACCAAATTGTGTATTTTAGTATGATAATAACGGCAATCCACATGTGGATGTAACATGTGAATTGCCTTCAGTATCCTAATAAACATCAAAAGAAGAATAGGCCACATATTGTGGTCTCGAAGTCGAAATTGACCATCATCAACCTCTCTCTCACCTGTTTTCTTTTGTTAGTTTTCGGATGGTTTGTTCCTTTTCTGTTTCCTCCCTGCTTTTCCTTTCCTCTTCCTGATGTGCAGCTTGTTCACCCCATGTGTCCTCCTCACCTCATTTATCTCACTCACTTATTCTCATTTGTTGGTGTTTTCCCCTTTTTGTTTTGTTCCATTCTATTCTGCTCCAGCTCTTCCGCGAGCCTTGATCATGTATAAAAAAAAGTCTCATTCAGATGATCCAACCCTATCTGCAACTGTGTGCTTGTGGACTCAAAAATGAAACAAAACTCATTAAAATATATAAATAAATAAAACAACTGACAATTCCAAGGTCGATCATTTTCAAATTATTTTTCTTTGAATCCTTAGATGAAGAAAAATGAATCATGTCACAGACAAGACATTGCTGAATTCACAGAAATTATAGGAAATTTCCCAGAAGGTGCACTTGCTCTCGTGGCACATTTTCCCCAACAAACTCATGATGTAAGGTTTAAGAAGAAAAAAAATTAACAATTGGCCATATCTATAAATTTTCTTTGTTTGAAAATTTCCGAGTTGCAAAAAAATTTTTGGGAAAAAAAACAAAAACAAAACGAGTTGAAAGCTTCATCAAAACGAATTATTGAATGAAAAGAAACAATATGGGAAACAGAAAAGCAAGAAGTGTTTTAATACAGTCGTGCAACAACGTCGCGTAATTCTGGACAGTGGGTGTGCTCTTCGTACAAAGCTATTGTCCGTCATCGGGAACATTTTGCAGAGGCCGGAATGGATGGAGCGAACCACTGCCGAATGAAATGCTTCTCGGAAACAACGGACTCCACACGTGGGCGTCCCAAGGCGAGCCGTCTGCCATTGCCCCCACAATCAGATCCCGCTCCCCGGTCCCCCGTCCCACACTCCTCCAGCGCGCCCTCCCACCGCCGTCCCGACGGTCGACGCTGCGAGCCGGTGCCCTGGCAGGCAGGCCAGATTGATGTGCATTCCCCTCCCAGAGTCTCCTGTAATTGTGAAATATTACTTACATTAGCGCATTGTTGTTGATAAATGAAACTTATTTCTGCCCAGGTCCCCCCATAATTCCTTGCCGAAATTCCACACTCCCATCCGCTATAAATCATCCCCAAAGGAGATAAGCATCTGACAGACGATAAGGCAGCGAGTACGTGGAGGTGGCACAAGCCATTGACGGAGAAATAGCCGAGTGCACTTTGTCCGTGTTTGCAACTTATTGTATTGTGCAATGTGCGTCTGTTTACTGGGGTCATTGCACCCCTATTTTGTTATGCCAAGCTTGAAATTAAAGTGCGGTTGTTTTTATCTCTGCATTTCGACACCAATATACCTGATTTCCAAGTGACGTATCACGTTGATAGTCGCTCGTGCTATATATTAAATAACTGGCTCGGGAATTAATCGTTGCAGGACAATTGTTGACTTTGCTGGCAGAGAAGAAGGCCCATGCAATTGTCGATTCGATCAACACTATATTATTGATGGGACGTTTGACTTTTTTAGCCTATTGGGTAGCTCTTTAACTGTCTGCACCCGGTGTGGGATCTTGGAAGGGATGCACATAAAGGGAGGGGTGCTTTTGCGCATCCCTTGATTGCATCAAAGTCAGCCGCGTCCCCAGAAAACGATGCAACCAGCAACCGCAGGCTGTAGAGTCTGTAGACGAACCGCCACCACCATTTATGTTGGCTTGATAGAGTTCCCATCTGAATGCAGCCTCATGATTTAAGAGCCGAGGTGGAAATCCCTCTGCAGTTCCTCCATTGCCTATATGAATGTCCTTGTAATTTCTGTTCGAATTACATTAATGTGTTTGTCCTGCATGCAATTTAAGTCCAACCTCTTTATATCAGCCTTATATCACCAATATAATTGTTTTCTTTGATAGGAATAAATATATTTTATAATTCAATGTACGCCTCGTTATACCTTTTTCACATCTCTTGGACTGCTGTGAGAATCTCATTCGTATAACGTTTGAAACACCCCTCAGAAGATGTAGCTTTTTATAGTGAGACAGAATTGGTTTCATTTCATTCACATATATTGCTACATAAATGTAGAGGAGGTAAAACAGTGGAGATAGTACTGTAATGCTATGACGTCATTCATTTTGGCTTATCTCGAGCCTGATATTGTGAAGAGTGGAGAGAAGCATGTTTGCTTCGAATGTTTGCCTGTTTCTTGTAATATCGCCTTATATTGTAAGTGCTTTTTAACCTTTCACCCTGTGTTATGTTGCTGATCAGGCATCCTTCCCAATCCAGCTGTGCTTACATGAAGTTGTTTTCCTCATTACCCTCGCCAGAGGAGAGGGTATTGCATTTGAGTCCGTTTGTTTGTCTGTTTGTTTGTCTGTTTGTCCGCACAGAATAAATGATTTTCTCCGCAACCGTTGGTCCGATTGACAGGAAATTTTCACCATAGGTGCAACTCCACCTGCAGAATTTTTTTAATGATAACTATGACGTCATAGGTCACGTGGTTCGGCCGCCATCTTGGAAAAACCGAAAAACTTTGCACCTCTATATCTCGGAAAGCACTGAATAGAAAAAAATTGAGACATGGCTCATTGTAAAGAACTCTCCATGGGGAATAAAATATGTTAATGATGATGTCATAGGTGCCTCCATTATGACGTCATAATTCGACAAGTACAAAACTTCATCCAATCAAGATGAAATTTCTTGAGCACCATGTCGGCATAAACTGGTGGAGAAAATAAAATTATGACGTCATCGGTCACGTGGTTCGGCCGCCATGTTGGAAAAATCGAAAAACTTTGCACCTCTATATCTCCGAAAGTGCTGAATAGAAAAAATTGAGACATGGCTCATTGTAAAGAACTCTCCATTGGGAATACAATATGTTAATGATGATGTCATAGGTGCCTCCATTATGAAATATGTTAATGGTGATGTCATAAGTGCCTCCATTATGACGTCATAACTTGACAAGTACAAAACTTCATCTTATTAAGATGAAATTTATTGAGCGCCATGTCGGCATGAAGTGGTGGAGAAAAAAATAATAATGTCGACGTCGTCGGTCACGTGTTTCGGCCGCCATCTTGGAAAAACCGAAAAACTTTGCACCTCGATTTCTCTGAAAGCACTGAATAGAAAGAAATTGAGACACGGCTCGATGTAAAGAACTCTCCATGGGGAATAAAATGTGTTAATGATGATGTCATAGATGCCTCCATTATGACGTCATAATTCGACAAGTCCAAAACTTCATCCGATCAAGATGAAATTTATTGAGCATAATCTAGGAATAAATTTGTTTAGTAAAAAAAAAGAAGTAATGATGACGTCATCGGTCACGTGTTTTGGCCGCCATATTTGTTTTAACACAAAAGCCTTAAAAACCACTGAAAATACATCTTGGCGAGGGTTTGCAATCTCTGAGTGCTCTTTTTCTTGTTTTTCTTGCAAAAGGATTCAAGAGAGTACAATATACAACTTAGGAAAAATGATGTAATTAAATCAGCACTCTCAAACAGCCAGATTTCTGATCATAATTTTGGATTCTTTCCCAGTCATTCCTCTGTAGACCTGCTGCTGCTGCTTCTGTCTCAACATTGGTTGGAGGCTTTAAATCTCAAAGAAGAGGTCAGGCTGTCTCTGGACATTCGACACAGTCTGGAATCCTGCTTAGCTTGCCAAACGGTCTGCCTCTGGTGTACAAGGCAATCTTCATTCATTTTTTTCTGATTTCCTCTATTCATGCAGTCAACGTGTTGCTATATAAAGAACCCTCTAAGCCCCTCTTCCAGGAGATGCTGGAATGCCCCCGGCCAGTGTGTTGGACCCCAAGTATATTCACATACACATGCATTCTACGGTTGGAATTCTACGGTTGGGATCATGCGTTTCACAGCATTGCAATCCCAAGCTACATCGCCTCCACTAACAACAGAGAAAAGATCCACAAGTGCCCTGGAGCTTTCCTAAAACTCTCCCTCTATTATGTATACAAAACAGTCTTCCCCATTCAACTGACTCCATGAGACCACTTTGTGGAATACCTACGAGGAAAAAAGAATGAATTCCATCATTGCTGATTGAGTATATCTTTGTCTATACTATACAATGCAAATACCACTCAAGTCATTTGATTTTAAAGACAAACAGCTTGAGTTTGACGATCCGTACATGGGCTCGTTGCCTATAAAAGTTTAACCTTGGGTGGGATTTCTTTTTATCATAGGGCCTCATTTTAGCTGGAAGGTTATGGAAATTACACAACCACCGGAAATCCCTCATTATGAATAACCCCTTCCACACACTTCACAATATATGAGCTGTCAACGCAAGGCACACAAATGAAGGACTTTTGTTAAGACAAGACTTTTCATGTTTTTATCGTTGTTGTTATTATTATTATCTATTACTAAAAGGAGCAATGTGTGTGTGAATGTGAGTGTGTGTATATGTGTGTGTCACGCTTCATTCTAAAGGGTTCCTGTTGTCATAGAATAATAAAAATGGCACCGTTGGAGCTAATAATTAATCAATTCACTTGAAATTTATTTTAAAGTTGTCAAACGTAACCATTTAATCCGAAAGATTCAGTTTAGTAGGACTTGGAGCTTAATGCAGCAGTTCCAACGGTACTATTTATACATTGCCATGTATAAACGTATATTGTCGTATATGACGACAGGAATCCTTTATAGTAAGGGCATTTTATGAGATATTTCACAAATCTGTTAACTAAATTGTTACCAAAAAATTTCTTCACCAATATGTTTGTAAAGGTGTGTAATAACATGTGTTAAAATGTTGAAGTTCAACTCCCGTGGGAAACCCAGAAAAAAAGCTGTTGAATTCGGGTACCGAAAAATTATTTTCGAGAATTTTTATTTTTTTTAATCGGCCCTTAAGTAACTTATGAGGGGTCAAATAAGGGTTTTTCATGATTCTGAGTTGATTGTTAACATTTATATTTTCACTTTTACATTTACACACAAAGTAGCTTTTATTTCACATACATATATAATACTCAAGAGTTATTTCTCATTCACAATGTCAGAAGTTTCAACAGTCATTGTCTATGTCTTCTTCAGACTCAACAACATCATGACTGCAGTTTCTGCATGTAATGCCATTACAGACTCCACAGGCCGAGATGCACGTGACCCCATTCTTCTTGCAGCTGCATCACCGGTTGCTGCAATCTCCATGACAATTACAGCTCGTGAACTGCAATAGCTCCTCAGGAGCCGTGGGGTCCAGTGTTGGAACTGGCTCATACCCATGCACACCTATTGTCCATCCATAGTCACTGGGGTTCAGAGACATGCTCTGTAGAAGGATCCAGTCCCGGGTCTGCAGGTAGGCACGGAGTGAATGTTGTGCAGCTGCACCCTCTGTTGGAGGTAGAGTCTCTGGTTTGATCACCCACCCCGCTGCCCAGAGTGTGTCACCTGGAGTGAGGAGTGGCTGATCATGAGCCAGGGAGGAGGAAAGCTCAGCGAGGGGGAGAAACATGATCGCGTTCGTTCCTATCAGTTTACTGTTCGTAAATGGAATATTCTTTACTTCAGTTCCTCTCAGGATCTTAGCTTTGTCGAGTGCCTTCAACTTCACCCGGGGGAAAGCTGCTGTTGTCTGTGGATCTGGCAAAGGTGGTGCCGGAGAGGTGACTTCGATCCAACCCATTGAGTGAAAGGGAGTGTTTCCGTGAATAGAGACAATGTTTAAATCTATATTGTCTCCAACAAACTGAGTGACTGCATTGTTTGTTTCCCCAACCTCCATAAAGACCACCTGATCATTACTTGACAATTCACTTTCACTGGCTGGCACTTTTTGGCTGTCATCACTGATTGATCCTCAAGCGCAGCATCAACCGCAACCTCATCATTGATCTGTTCATCGGTTTCCTCCACAATGGTGTCAAGAGTGCCAGAAGTATCTGGAACATCATCTCCACTCCTACTATTAAGGAAGCAGTATTTGTAGTTTTGTGTCTCCGTGTAAGACTCGGTGTATCCCAGCCGGTGGAACTTGTTGAGCATCCATTTTGACCCAAATCTATGATCAAGTTGTATGGCAAGCCCCATTTGGTGTGGCAATACTCCAGACCGAGGTCGACAGGCCTTAATAAAATTCTGCCCCCAAACGGCAACTCTTTCGTCTGTCTTGACAATCGGTCTCAAGAACATCTGAAGGCTTGCAGGAACAAGTGTCAGCTGACTATCGATGTCAGTCATACTGTGTGTGGTGGGGTATGACTTTGGACCTAAATCAATCAAGGCAATATCATTGGATATGAACTTGAGTGCCGTCTTTATGATCTGAGTCTTCTCATCTCCATGGTCAAGATTAGCATGATGCCCTCGCAGAATATTGTCGGTGCCATCTTTGAGACAGAGTACATCTGCCCTTCTTTCCTGTGTTGTGAAATACAAGGTGTCTTCGTATTTCTCTAGAAGTTTTATCTTTAGCCAATGCTTTGAATAAGAAAGGCTCTTCTCTGGTGACTGATCAAACTCCTGCAGCTTTTCATGGACTTGGTCCATGTTCATTACCCCATGCTCTAATTCTGAGTCTAACCATTCGCAGAATTCAATAAAAACTGCCTCTCGCTCCTCATCAATACTCCTCTGTCCTCTCTTCCTTTTTCCTTCCTCATCAGTCTTGGACAAACTGTCACCTCTCGCAAACATAAGTTTGCATCGCAAATGGTACAGTGTTTCTTCTGCTACCAAGTGGTTGATCCCTTCCAGGCGTCCAGTGACTTCAGTGCCCCAGTCATCCCCGCGACTCCGTGCTGTCTTCAGCAAGCTTGCCTTCAGTGTATCTGCAGTCAAATTATCTGGCACTCTGTATTTCTTTCCAGCTTGTGCTGGATTATTTTTGTAGAGCTGGGCTGGTTGGTTGCAAAGAATGCATACATCCTTATACAGGAGGTCAACTGACTGTGATCTTCTAGAACTGCAGCCAGTTGATGAACTGAACTCACAAGTAGTGCGTCTTCTCTTCAACTTTGATGACTCTTTCTCTGCCTTTGATGCTTGAGCTGACTTCTTGGTGGTTGCAACAAAGTTGTTGTACAGATCATTTTTACACTTCTGATGGTACCTCAGTTTTCCTTCCTTTTGAGCCTCCTTCATACGTTCCACAACAGTAACATTTTCGACAGTTTCTGCTTGTTTCAATAAAGTTGAGTATCCCTTTGGAGTTGCCTGTATGAGCCTTTCAGCTGGTGTATCCGAGCGTGCACAGATGAAGCAATTGAGCACAGGTGGAGTAACGTCTTCATCCATATTGCTAGACTCCATGTCCTGCAAAGTAGAAAATGAGATATATTTAGAAATTATTTTTCCACAAAGGAGTGTCTGTGGTGAAATATAAATGTTAACAATCAACTCAGAATCATGAAAAACCCTTATTTGACCCCTCATAAGTTACTTAAGGGCCGATTTTAAAAAATAAAAATTCTCGAAAATAATTTTTCGGTACCCGAATTCAACACCTTTTTTTCTGGGTTTCCCACGGGAGTTGACCTTCAACATTTTAACACATGTTATTACACACCTTTACAAACATATTGGTGAAGAAATTTTTTGGTAACAATTTAGTTAACAGATTTTCATATGTTTCCCTTACTATTAGAATAAAGTGTGATGACATGGAAGGGGCACACAAGATTATCTAATATATAAAGCTCTTTCTAAAGACTCAGTCACTCACTGATATAAATGTTTAGTACCATTTATGTAGGTGGGGTAAAAAGATGAAATTTTGCATATTGATGTAACTCGAAGCCAATATCCCAGGAAAAAAAAAATCACAAAACCTTCGGAAAATGTCTGTAAACGAAAGCATACACAAATCAAAGTCAGTCAGTGCAGACTCAGTCTGCTCACTGCAGTTCATGTGACCCAAGACAATGGAGCTTTCACTGCAGTTGGTTGCTGGACAACAGTAACAAGCGCCCCTTCGGCCTCCTTTTGATCACATGACTTCCCATTTGTTTGGTCATTGTTTGATTAAGTTAATTTTGAATATGCAACATTTTTTCATTTGTCTTTTGGCTTGCATATCATTGTAACTTCATGCTCTTGAATATAGAGGTCTGTCAAAATCCAATTCATCAAATATATAAACTTATATTTATTATATCTGCACACAAGATGCACCCGAGTAGTTGTTTGCAGGGTGCAAGCATGCCCCACTGGTATATAGCAATACTTCTCAAAGCAATATCTAATATACACGTTATAAAGCTCATTCTAACCACTCACCGACTGACCGATATTAATGTTCAGTCCTTCCAGTTGACATAGAAAGCTAAAATTTTGCGTGCCGACGCACATCTAAGCGGATACACCGGAAATAAATCAAAGAACCATCAGAAAGTGTCCGTAAATGAAAATTTACATTAAAAGACTGTAAAAGTGTCCGTAAAAAAAATAAAAAAATTAAACCCTCATTCGATTTTTTGCAGGATGATTGCAGAATGTCCATAATTGCATCATTCGCATTATTTGATTTCTGCAGATTTCTGCAGATTGCATCATTCGATTTCTGTAGAATGTCCATAAGTTCCAGGACACTGTTTTAGCTGCTTATACAAGATTTGTTTACACCATTTATCAGGTTGAACCATAAGCTCCAGGAGTAATAACATATTACAGTAATAATAGTAATACAGTCAGACCCCATTATTCGTGGTTCCGCTATTTGTGGGTGTTGATAAAATGAGACCCGTTTCTCTATTTGCAGGAAAGTGTCCCGCGAAATTGTGGAATTTTTCCTATTTGTGGCCGTGTTCCGCGAATTCGCGGTTTTTCAGGGGCGCAATTTTTTTTTCCCACCAGCCATTAGCTTGACACATTTATAAAACCCATCTTTCACCAGCCATGCATAAAGCAGCTGGACATACGCAAAAACAACATCTTCTACGAGCCGCGAGTGTGACCTGCTTTTGCATTCACTGCTGTGTGCTTTGAGTTTTCACGACTTTCGCGGCCACAAATTTTAGCCGCACTATAATCGAGACCTTTGCGGGATGTTCCACCAGCTGCGTTAACAAGTCAACCCCACAAATTGCAGAATGAAAACGCTTCATTAAATCTATTATTCAAATTAGCAGATAGGCTCAATAAGGCAACATCCGATAACATCCCCCACAAACAATGTGCAGAGTACCTGTATTCACACCTCCCGCAGCTACCCACAATACTCACATTCCTACATATACAGAATGTCTTGGGTCTCAATCATTCTTCTCATCTTGTTGCTTAGACCTACATTTTGACTATCGCTCTGCTCCTCATTCAATCTTGGCTCGCAAGCGCAAGACCAGTGCCGGAGATGCGTCGACTATCAAGAGGCAGAAGAAAGTGATAAGCCCGAGCCAGAAAGTGGAGCTGTTTGACCGGCTTTCAAGAGGAGAGAGTGAAGCCTCTGTGGGCAGGCATTACGGCATCAACAAACTCACTGTTCGCTACAAATGGAAGAAGGAAAAGGCGATTCATGAGAGTTTCAGCGAGCACTGCATTGAGTACAAAGGTGGTCACCCATGTCCAGAATGTCCACATGGAAAAGATGGAGAGGACTCTCAGCATATGGATCAAGGACAACATGCAGATGAGGGACTTCATGCTGAAACATATGATGCTGAACCATTCCCTATTTGGAAGGAAGTTGTTGGAACCACTCGAACCACGAAATGAATCACCAACCACTTCAGACTGTAACAAGGAAATTTATTGAAATACGTATACACGGAGAGAAAGTAATCATACAAGATGAGTATATGCAAGTACCCCTATAGTTCTCTGAAAAATCAAGCATCGAGTTAGTGGTATTTATACATTGCAAGAAGAACAGCGCAGCATGTTATCTCTCCTAATGAGATTGGGAATTGGCAGGTACAATTCCTAAAAACGACTCCCCCAGCCCTTACATAAACAGAGTTTAAAAGTTCACCATTTGCCCTACTCCAGTGAGCCACATTTCAATAAGCTCCATACAAATCTTCCCCAGCAACACAACAACCCCTGACCCAAAGCTGATCTTCAAACAATCAGCTACAATTTTACATGATAATCCCTTCAACCCCACAAGTCACAATAACAACTGCTGTCAAACCCTGAATGCAATTCATTTTTCCCTTGTAATCAACTATCCATGATACTCCTTATTTTCCCTTGGCCTTGATTGGACAGAAATGACAATTACCATTTTTCAGCTTCTATACCTAAACCTGCTCACCGAGGACGAGTTGGAGACAATTCCAAAGGTTTCCGAGGAGGAGGTGGACAGTGATGAGGAAGAGTTGCCGATGTCCAGACTCACAGTCCAGTTCCTGGGCGAGGTGCTGCAGGGTCAAGAGGGGCTTGGATGATGTTCTGCTCCCGTACAAAGAGCTGCATCGAAATGTTGGGCAATCTGACAGTCAGCTCCCCATTACCTATTTCTTCAGCCCTGTTCCCTCCATCTCAAGACCATCAACACCCTCTCAGAGTCATTAGCATTCTCACCAGCGTCCTCACCTTCTCCTGCCTCTCCCTTAGTGCACAATTTTGCAGCACCATCATTTGGGTCGCCCTCAAAGTTCAAGGAATTCATGGGATTTTAATTAATCACCATCATCATTTGAAAGTTGCGAGTGTTTGTAAAATAAAAATTTTAACTTAAACTTTATTTTAACTTTAAATTTAACTCGTTTTTTTTAATTTGTAAGCATTTTTTGTGAAATTGTAATCATGTGCATTTGCGGATGAAAGCATTTTAAACTTTAAAAATTTTCTTCTATGAATCAGGAATCGCCGGGGATCTATAACCTTTTTTTTTTTTTTTTGTATACTGAATCGAGGCTCGTGAAAGAGCTAACATTTACTTCACAAACAAATCAACCAGACAAACAAAACACACAAAAAGCGGGAGCGGAAAACAAGATGGGGAGAGAAGGTGAAGCACACAAACACAACATTTGAGAGCAGGGAGATGTGTGGAAGGGAGAGGGCTTGTGGAAGGGAGAGGGCCTAACCCCCTTTTCCCCATTGAAACAATACCGCGGCATGGCATACATTTGCCGGACTTTCATCGACCTTCACGGATTGTCATCGACAATCGCGTGTTTTGTCTCTCCATTTCCGGGACTTTCATCTACCTTCGCAGATTATTGTCGACATTCTCGGGATTTTCCTCGCCATTTGCGGGATTATCGCCGGCATTCGCGGGTTTTGTCTCGCCATTTCCATGACATTCATCGACCTTCGCAGATTACCGTCGACATTCTCGGGATTTGCCTCACCATTCGCGGTTTGTTCCTATATATTCGTGGATTTTCGCGACTTGGGAACCTATGCCCCCCTTTTTCCATTGAAACAATGGCCCACCATTCGCGGTTTCACAATTTGCGGCATTTTCCAGGAACGTATCCCCCGCAAATAGCGGGATCCGAATGTACATAATAACAAGAGTAATAACATATTACAGTAATACAACAATTACAATCCTTAGACATCAAGTCCATCCGTATGACTTTCACCATTGTCACGGCACAAGATCATTGTTCTCCATGTGTGGTGTGAAAACCAATGTGTTATGGTGCCAAATGCCTCCTGAATGTTTTGTTTCAGTTCATCAACAGATGCCATGCAATGTTCTGCAACTTCAGCTTTGGCATACCCCCAGAGAGCATTGTCAAAAGTGGTCAGGACAGGACTGCGCACGGTGGCCACAGAAGTGTTGGCGAAGACCTGCCAATCCAAAAGTTAGGAAAAAATTGATTGAGGTTTTTATCATCTGCATCTGACAACTCACAAATGACAGTTGGTTTATATGGTTTTATGTGAAGGTCTTCTTTCATTGCGTAATGTTAACGATGAATATGAAATACACAACTCTGCAGAACGTTTTTGTAATGATTTTTTCCGGTGATATGAGAACGGATGTTTTAATGGTTTGAATTCCAAAATCACGAATTTTTGGTCATCCACTGCGCTTTTGCTGTCGAGTACATTTTCAGTCTGAAATGCCTTTTTCCCCAAAGATGAAGATTTGATTTTGATGGTGCCGGCTTTCCAAAATGCTCATTGAAGTATTCTTGCACCTGGTTCTTCGTCTTGTTTGTGTTTCTCTTATCGGGGGACGGCACCACTGCTACCAGCCTATCTACAACTGTATATGGACTCGTGTCTGCCATCTTGGTTTAATGTATTATTTATACTAGTGAGGTACCCGTGCTACGCATGGGTGGGAGGCCAGAAGCAAACAGACAATGCAGAAATGGTGAATGCTAAAGCATGAAACCAATAAATTCCACATTCCTGTAGCACCTTCAGTCGCACGTCAGACATGGACAGCAAGTTCGTGAAGGAATTCCATGAAAAACATACCCGTTGGCAAACAATCAGGTACATTTGTTCCATACCCAGTCAATGGCGAATCTGCATATGGCAATACGCGAATTCACGTTTAGAAAGTTGTAACCGTCACGGCATTTCGTCATTCACTTGAACTCGATATGTCTTTTTTCATTCCAAACAGCATAACTCCAATCACAAATTAAATAACATTAATATAAAAAATAAACACTTAACAACATTCGTGACATAAACAAATATTTAAATCTTGATGTGAAGTTCCGTACGGTTGGGTGAATACAATTACGAATTCAAAATCGTAATTGTATTCACTCAATTCAAATCATCAATTGATACTTTAACAAAACGATTAACATGATTAACGTTTAACGATTTAACATTACGATTGAATGACGGTTGTATTTGAATATTATCAAACCCACGCATTGCCATCACCTGTCCACTTCCGCATTCGTGGCAGGTTCATAATTGCAATCAAAATCTAAACAGTATTTGTAGAATTTCAATAAAAGCCACATCACTGTTCATATCGGTAAATATTATTCCATCGTGTTTGGAAAAACTGGAAAATTGGAAAAACAATAAGCCTATTTTACTCCCAGGGGTCCCTGGAATACGCACCCAAAATATCGTTGTGATCGGTGAGCCATTTTTGCGGTACCTTCGAACGGACAGACGGACATTTGGTGAATTATAGTAAGATTATCTGAAAAAATAGTGGACATGCAAAGTGCTTTTTGACTTCAGGTCATGATGCAATGGTCCCCTTTGGCATGGAAGTTCCTTAGGGCCATAGCAACAAAATTATCCAAAGACACAATTTGTATCTTAAAATCCAAGATGGCTGCCATCAGCCATCTTGGAAAACATGGCCGACCCATAGCCCAGGAAGTATTTGTCATAGAAACTATTTGGATCCATGTTAACCAGCTAATTTGAGGTCACATAACTCATTTCTGGCATCACTTCTGCATTGTGTATGCATTTAAAGGTAAAGTCAGGTAAATTAAACATAAATTCGACATTTTAATGAAATTAAAGACAACAGGCTTTAGCGGTATTTTGATAACATTTTATGTATGAGAAGAGAAATTGGACTTTCTCATGCTGATTTTTGCTGCAAATGACCCATTACATACGTTTCTATGTTTCAGATTCAAAGTGACTAATCCAAAATGAATACTTGCAACTGTAAAACCATGCCTGTTAGCATGGACACTGGTGGCTGGAGCTTATGTTACATATGTCAATCAGACGAAAGAAATAAACCAACTATATGGATCCCTCATCGTCTGTGAAATTGAGAAACAACCCTGAAAGACTTTCAGCCACTTACAATGAAGTTGTGGACAATATCCAGGAACTTAAGGAATTAGGTGAACTGCCTGACTTCGTAGTCGTAGATAACATTGGCTGTAGTGGTGGTGGTGGTGGTAGTACTCAGAATATGGTGCAGCTGATGATGTTTAATCAAGTGGAGTGGCACAAACCTTGCAGGAATGCTGTCGGCAATCAAAAAGTGGAGGGAATGAGGAATAAGCAACAAAGACAAGAGTCAATTAGCCCAGTGAAAACCGCATGAACAGTGGTGCCAGGTCCATTACACAGGCCTCACCCTCACCTTCTACAGTTTCAGTGAACCAGTCGACACTCCATGTCTCTTTTGTGACGAAGTGGACAACAAGAAAGAGCCGAGGAAGGCTGCTACTCTTAGCTTTTTATATATATTTTTTGTATGCAAGATCGAGGCTCGTGAAAGAGCTAACATTAATCACACAAAAAGTCAAACCGACACATTAAACACAATTAAGGGGAGCGGTAAACAAGATGGGGAGAGAGGGGGAAGGACACAAACACAACATTTGAGAGCAGGGACATCGAGAGAACTGTGAGAGGGAGAGGGCTTCGGGAGAGGTGGGAGAGGTATAAAACATATGGACGCTGCAAGGACTTCCAGGAAAGAAGTTGGAATTTCAAAAAAGTGGATCTGGGGTGAATTAGCAGGGGTAGAAAAGATCAAGATTTTGGATGGGGGAAGATAAGAGATGGTGGTGAACAGCTGTTTTAAAGACCTGGAGGGAGGAGTGGGATTGAAGGGAGTGGGGGGGTTTCTTACAGAGGCGGGTGAAAAGCGGAATGAAAGAGTGAAGGTGAGCAGAGAGCCTAGATTTAGGCAGTTTAACCATAAGAGGGTTGCTGGCAGATCTTGTGCGACCTGTAGGAATATTTGGGGGACAGAGAGAGCTGGGGGAGCAAGGCCGGAGAGGAGTCGGTAGAAGACAGAAAGACCACCATCCTGCCTGCGGTGAGTGAGTAAGGCTTGGATAAGAAAGTCAAGGATTGTGCTCGAGTGTTAGGCGACAAACGTCTGTTGTGTAAACTTTCTGCTGATGACTTGTTCGCTATTAATGCTGTTTATCATCGCGCGTGCCTGACTCGGCTGTACAGGAAAGTGGAGAAGGTTGGGTGCGACATGACTTAGTCATTACACTCAGGTGATGCGAGTACATGTTCTCAACGAGTTCATTGGAGATAACCGTGGTTCAGGGAAGTCGCTAGCAATGGCTCACTTGACGACCTTCTATGACAAGTGCCTTGCTGCTCTTGGTTTTCCCGACATCAAATGTAATACAACACGCCTTAGAGAGGATATTGAGCGCATGATTCCTGACATCAAGACTAAAAATGAACCGTTGCTGGTCTCTTGTTTTCGACAATGATCTATCCAGAGCTATAGCTGATATGAAAGACAATACATCAACTGAAGTCTCCACCCTCCACAAAGCAGCCAAGATCCTCCAGCGGGATTATCTCCACATGAAGCAGGCTTTCAAAGGCTCCTTCTCAACGTCATGTGAAACTGAATCCATCCCACCCACGATGAAATCATTCTTGCACATGCTTCTTGATGGACCGGGTATCAATCAGCCACCTCCTGGATCTGAGAAGTCCAAGGTTGTAACTTTCCATTGAGCAGCAGATCATCTTCAACTCTGTTGAACGCAGATCCAAGAAACCTGACAGTGTTCCACGTCACATCAGGGATAGGGAAACACCAGCTTCTCTGTATATGGCTATGAAAGTACATCTTTAAACTGGCCGTGAATCTCGAATCATTGATATGCATCAAGGAGGACTGTGCATCTCCTACGACCGTTTTGAGTGTGCTGAGTACAGACATCGCGAATTCAGTCATTGCTCACTGGGCCAGGTTGGTGTGGTGGTGCCTCCTCAGGCTGTCAAGCATGTTTTCACCACAGGCGGTTTTGACAACATTGATCACAACCAATCCTCTAAGACGGCAAAATCAGCCCTCCATGGTACATGAATCAGCATTCAACAGCACTTCTCTTCAGAAACACAGCAAGTTGAGAATCTCCACGACATCCTCAATTCAAGGGCTCCTTGTAAGTGCTGCGTGCAGGGGCAGCCATGCATGTTTCTCTGTAGCTGTCAACGTCCATGCTCCAACACTGGAACGATGCGTGAGGTACAGACAGATGAGGAATTAGCTTAGTTAGATAGAGTTAGGTAGTTCGATAGAGGGCGTAACTGAATGTTAGATAGTTAGAAAGACGTTGGAAAGTTAGATAGAGGACTTAGCTGAACGAAATAATGTCATGAATCTGCTGACACTGTTACTACAATGTGTGATTGTATATTTGATTTGGCTAGCTATTGGTCGAGTATGCTATGTCCCTATTGTTCTATTTAGATATACCATGAGGAACAATCTTATTACCTCAAATTACCTGACCAAACATTGTGTTCTGTATGTGAAAACCAATAAATAATGTTATGAAACCAATAAGTATTGTTATCATTTGAAAATTTCCCCAATTTCACCTTTAACAACATGCATTTTAAAGGCCATTTTCCCTGTAAGAGCGGAGGTTAGCCTTGCGGTCCCCATGACAATCTTCTCCATTTTGCCCTATTTTCTGCATCTCTCCTTGTTAACCCCCTTGCCTGCATTTCTTCTTCCACCATCTTTAGCCAAGTCTTTTTCGGTCTTCCCCGTCCTCTGCTTCCTTCTACATTCATTTCCATCACTCTTCTCAACCAGTCACTTTCATCCTTCCTCAACACATGACCAAACCATCTCAACCTGTTCCTCTTCACAGCATCAATCACAGGCTCTATTCCCATCATCTTTCGCAATTCATCATTTGTCTTCCTCTCTCTCAACGATACTCCACACATCCACCGAACCATTCGCATTTCCACCCTTTCCAACCTTCGTTGCTGCTCTACGTTTATTACCCATGTCTCGCTCCCATAAATCATAACACTTCTCACACATGCAGCATACACCTTTCCCTTCAGCTTCAACGACACTCCCCTCATCATCAGCACGCCACCCAGTTCCCGAAACTTCTTCCATGCACATCTCACTCGAGCAACCGTTGCCGAGTCTGATCCACCTTCTCCATTCAGCATGTCTCCGAGGTAGCAAAATGTTTTCACACCTTCCAGCTTCACGCCATCTCCAAGATCCAACTCAACATTTCCTCCATCTGCAGCTCCCTCTGTGCACACCTTACATTTGAATGTAGCTGCCACACTGGTTAATGACCCTCTCAGACCACTACATTTTTGATGAACCCACTCAGCGCACATTGTACATTGAATGGAGTTCACTCCGACACCCTTCCTACACACAGCACAGGGCCACTTCCCAGTTCTTTCCACCTCACCACATGCTTTACCACTTGCCATCACCTTCGTCTTTCCGATATTCACCTTCAGACCTTTTGTCTCCATACATTCCTTCCACGTGGTCATCTTTTCCTTCAGTCCATCCATACTTTCCGCAATCAACACCAGATCATCTGCATACAACAACTCCCACGGTAAACCCTCCTTTACGTTCTGAGCCAGCACCTCCATCACAGCTACAAATAGTAATGGACTTAGTACCGACCCCTGATGCACTCCCACCTTCACCTCAAACTCACCACTGTTCCCGTCCTTCGTCCTTACAGCTGTGCGCGCTCTTTTGTACATTGCCATCACTACTCTGATCAACCATTCCTCCACTCCTAACTTCCTCAATGCCCATGTCAATACTTTGCGTGGTACCCTATCGAATGCTTTCTCCAGATCAACAAACCCAAGAAACAACTTCTTCCTCTTCTCCATGTACTTCTCCTGCAACTGCCTCACAATGAAAAGCGCGTCTGTCGTTCCTCTTCCTGGCATGAATCCAAACTGCATTTCGTCGATCTTCACTTTCTTCCTTATCCTCCTCTCCAACACCCTTTCCAATACCTTCATTCCATGCTCCAATAACTTTATCGCTCGGTACGAGCCACACTCCAGAGGGTCACCTTTCCCCTTGTATAGAGGGACGAGGGTACTCAGTTCCCAATCCACTGGAATGCGGCCTTCTTTCACCACCAGATTACAGATCTCTGTCATTCTCTTCACACCCCAACTTCCTGCTGCCTTCAACATATCTCCCACAACTCCCGTCGGCCCTCCCGCTTTTCTACCCTTCATTGCTTTTATCGCTTCCTCAACTTCCTTCTCAGTTATCTTCTCTGCCGGTCCTAAAACAGGGTTACTCTCTATGTTGCCATCCCATTCATTCTCTGTATTCAACAGCATTTCCATATATCTTTTCCATCTTCCTTTAATTCCATCTGGGTCGACAACGATTTGTCCCACTTCATCCTTCAAGCAACTCACCCCCATCACATCACACCTCTCTTTCGCTATCTGCTTTGCAATCCTGAATACTGCTTTCTGACCCTCTTCCGAATCCAAGCGTTCTCCGAACATTTTCCTACATGCCTCCTGTGCCTTTGCTACCTCTTTCTTTGCAGCCTTCCTGGCTGCCTTATAACTTTCATGCTCTGCTGTTTCTGCTCCCGTACCCTTCGCCTTCTGCCACTCCTTGAACTTCTTCCTCTTCACGTCAATCCTCTTTCCAACTTCATCATCCCACCACCATGTTTCCGAGTGCCTCGGTGGTCCTTTTGTCCATCCACATACCTCACCAACGGCTCCCAACAGACGAGCTTTCATTGACATCCAACCACTTTCAAGCTCAACCACATCATCCTCGACCCTACTCAGCCTCTCTTTTAATGCCTCCCTTACTGTCACCTCTTTCAACCTCCACACCTTCATTCTCGGTTGGTACTTCACCCGCCGAGCTCTCCTCGCACCTTTCACCCTTACGTCGCAGACAACCAAGTGGTGCTGTGAAACAGCCTCCTCCCCCGGGATCACCTTTGTGTCCCGGAGGTGCCCCCTATCTCGCCTACGCACCATCAGGTAGTCAACGGTTGTCGTCGACCCACCTGACGTGTATGTAACAAGTATGCATCCAAAATGCAGAAGTGATGACGGAAATGAGTGAGGTGACCTCAAATTTGCTGGGAAACATGTATCATAATAGTTTATATGACAAATGCTTCCTTGGCTATGGGTTGGCCATGTTTCACAAGATGGCTGACTGTGGCCATCTTTGATTGTAAGATACAACTTGTGTCTTTGGATAATTTTGTTCCGAGGGCACTAAGGAACTTTTATGCCAAAGGGGACCTTTGCATCATGACTTGAAGTCAACACCCTATTTTTAGCACTTAACATGTCCACTAAAAAGGAAAACAGTATAAATACATGGTATAAACAAATTTTGTATGAGCTGCTAAAACCATGTCCTAGGACTTATGACTCACAATGTAGCATTTGAAAATTGTAATTTATATAACTCTAAACTGTAAAATAAAAACCTAAATTGATATATAGCAGCAGGTCAGTGATGCTTACCAATAATCACAAACCATCTATTTAGTATACACCTATGTATGAAGCAGCAGGGTTCATTATTGCTTACAATGTGTAAGCATACCCCACTAGTTAAACTATAAAGCATCTGAAAATGCAAAGCCTGTCCACGTCCACTTTGTATTCAATACTCCTCTTCTTCCGTATGCTAAACATGACGAAAACAGCTATAAAAAAAAAAATTAAATCGCACCTGTGTCCAAAGGAAGCAGTTCAGTTTGGCATTTTTAATGTGAAATAGTCAAAGTCTAGAAACGAATGAAACCCATTATAGTAAGGCAGTTACGTGATATGATTGTGGCTTTTGGGGTAAAAGCACCAAAATTGGCACAGTTGATGATCATGACATACTAAATGATTTCAGATATAGGGCCAAGCACATTTTTTCCTTTTACACCCATAAAGTGGGAAAATCCAAGATGGCCGCCATCTGAATCGTGAAAATCTATTTTACGTCATATCTTTCTGAATATATATCACATATACATGAATAACATATCGTTTTATATGTTTTCACACATAAGGAAGCCAATGGCACCACTCATTTGTCGCTAAAAGGCATTAAATCCCGATTAAGCTGATATTCATGATAAATATGTCGTGGCCGATGCATAAATATGACAATTTATCATGTTGTACGACTTGTTGTACATGCTTTCAGATAGAATATACATTATATATTATAATATATATATAATATATATTAATAATATATATATAATATATATAACATATATATATATATATAATATAATATATATTAATATAATACTTCTCTTATTTCAGGTGACTGATCAGAAGTAGAATCCACCATGCCGGCGAAGAAGCGATGTAAGATCGTACAAGATGTCAGTCTGCAACCATCTACATCGGCAGTTGGCTATCCTCCCAGCGATTGGAGTCGTTGTGGTGTATGTTTCTTCTGTGATGAAGTTGCAATGGAACGTGCCTCTCTGCATGATGCCATGATGCCCAAACTGACCTATCGAGTTAAGCAATGCGCCCTGAAGCTTCAAGATCAAGAACTCATTGCAAAACTTAGCTCCGGCGACCTGGTGGCACAGGATGCCAAATATCATGCACCATGCCTTGTGAAATTGTACAACGCAGCCAGTAGGAAAACAGCCGTAGATCGACAAAGGAACACAGATGGAGTATCTCATGGCATAGCATTGGCGGAACTCTTAGGCTACATAGAAGACACAAAGATGGTAGAGCAATCGGTTGCCCCAATATGCAAGTTGTCAGATCTTCTCAAGTTATACACTGATCGACTGAGACACCTGGGGGTTGAGGTAACTGGCCGTATCCACTCTTCAGACTTAAAAGATCGAATACTTGCTAATGTCCCTGGAATCCGGGCCTACAAGCAAGGCCGAGACGTTCTACTCAGTTTTGATGATGATGTCGGATTTGCACTGATGAATTCGAGTGTGGATAACTGCGACGACGAAGCTATATGTTTAGCTATGGCAGCACAACTCATTCGTCGAGATATGTTGGAAATGCAAGCAACATTTGATGGGTCCTTTAGCAAAGGCTGCCAAGAACAGGCTGTTCCCAAGTCACTGGTGGCACTAGTTAGCATGATAATGGATGGCCCAAACATTATGAATAAAGAAACTGAGAAGGTGAGACAAGCAACGCTCAGTATGGCTCAATTGCTGCAGTACAACAGCTACGTGAAAAGACGCCGAGGTTCCACTGGTACTCATCACAATAAGAACAGAGAGACACCACTGCCAATATACCTCGGTATGATGATTCATGCACACACACGAAAACGTGAACTTGTTGATACCTTGTTCCATCTCGGACTATCAATATCATATGACAGGGTTATGGATATATCCATGGATATGGCCAACGAAGCAGCCAGCAAATATGAAAATGATGGTGTTGTATGCCCCCCTCATTCTTCGAGATGGTCTCTTCACGACTGCGGCGGTGGATAACATTGACCACAATCCCAGCTCGAACACTGCTCGTGATTCCTTTCATGGCACAGGCATATCGCTGTTCCAAAATCGTAAAAAAGAGACTGATGGCACCAAGCGAGAAAGAGCTAACTTACAACCAGGGACAACAAACAAGAAGATACCACAACTTCCGGAAATCTACACGATCCTGACTCCAGTGGCAGTTAGAAAGAAAGATCCAGAAATCCCAGAGACGACAGGTCCACTCACAAGTAACACTGCTGCTCTGGAGGCTGCTCTTGAAGACGAGACGAAATGGCAGAAAAACACACAGCGACTCATAAATCAACAGGTCCGAAATATTGATGATCCGATTGCTTGGGGTGCATTCCACTCGAATAAAAACCAATCACGTAACTTCGATGTCACCATCACATCACTTTTGCCATTGTTCCCGGACGACTCAAAGTCAGTGGCCATGATTCGTCATTCGATGGATGTTATCAAACAAGGTGTCGAACATCTGAACCCTGGGCAGATTCCTGTGCTCACAGTAGATCAGCCTTTGTTCGCGATCGCAAAGCTCATCCAATGGAACTGGCCAGAAGTGTACGGCGAAGAGAACTTTGTCATCCTACTTGGAGGGTTGCATATAGAAATGGCTGCTTTGACCACTCTCGGGATTTGCTGGATGGCAGTGGCTGGACAAATGTTCTTACCCAAGCAGGTATTGCAACAGCAGGAACGGCTGACTCCTTTCTCAAAGGTGCCCATGTCAAGCGCACTAGACATGCACACCAAGTCACCTCCAGTGCATTATCAATTTTGCTCCACACAGCTTATGATGTGTATAGCATGGAAACAAGTGCACCACTGTCGTTTGATGATTGGTGTGTGAAGCAAGCTGAGGTTTCTCCACAGTTCCACTACTGGTATATGGTCATGCACCTGGAATGTCTCCTCCTGGTCTATGTCCGGTCACTTCGTGATGGTAACTTTTCACTACGTTCCTGTGCTGAAGGCATTAGCTCCTTGGTTCTTTGCCTTGGACCACACTCACTATGCTCGATGGGTTCCCGTGCACATACGTGATATGACAACACTACACCAACGACTTCCCCAAGTAGCAAAGGAGTTCGATCAAGGCAGCTTCATTGTTCATAAGACGACTCGCCCCTTCTCAGCCATGGCTATCGACCAGGCACATGAACAAAACAACAAAATCGTCAAGGGAGATGGTGGGGCAATCGGGTTGATGCAAAATCCTAGAGCTCTACTGAGGTGGATGGTAGCTGGACCAGAAATCGCGAGGGCTATAGACAGTTTCGAAACATTTTGCTCGGATAACAACACTGGGAAAGACCAAGTCAGGCATCATGAGCATACACCATCCACACAAGTCTCCTTTGCCAGCGAGATCAGGGCTCTTGTGCAAGTAATCAAAGACCTCGGTAATCCATTCATGGAAGACAGTGACGACCTTCTGGTTCTAGATACCAGAGACATCCCAGATCAAGCTGTAGCTAAAACTTTTCGTGGGATAGAGAAGCTGGGTCAGGACCCATATGACAGCTATGTCACTCAGCGGTTAATTGAGTGAACAACTCCTGTATCGGATACGATTCCCAAAAACAGATTGGCCTTGTTCAGCCGGCCACCCACAAGGACTCCATCCAAAGCGACACAGATGGTAGCATCGCTCAAGAGTGACTGTGCACTGTTCTCCAGGCTTTACATCGCATGCCAAACACGTGACGGTGATTTGGAAATCTTTTTCAAGCATGAAAACCATGCATACCCGCCAGCCTTGTCTCAGTTGGGTGAACTACGGCTTGGTACCAAAGCGGATCTAACCGACTGTCTAGAGAAGCTTTGTACATCCGAAGGCGAGGCGCCAACAGTCGACGTCATCATACTGGATGGAGCTGCTATCGTCAATATGCTGAGGCCAGTGGGAGCGAAAACCTTCCAAGACTATGCCACACTAGTGTTCCTGCCGTACATCAAGGCACAGTTGGCAAAATCCAACAGAGTTGACATTATTTGGGATGTGTATCGCCAAGATCGTCTAAAGTATACAACAAGAGAAAACGAGGCAAGGGCGTCAGAAGGCGTGTCACAACAGCCAACTCAATCCCAGGAAACTGGCAGAAGTTTCTGAGAATAGATGACAACAAGACTGAGCTCTTTGATTTCTTGGCACATCAAGTGGTGGAAAATCTTTCGACAGAGAAGGAAGTGTTCTCAACATGCGGCGAGAATGTGCTTTGTTCTCGTGTTCATCAGGATGTCTCATCGTTGGCACCTTGTACTCATGAAGAGGCCGACACCAGAATGTTTCTGCACGTCATGGATGCAGCAGAGAAAGGTTATCGCAGGCTAATGCTGCGTACAGTGGACACGGATGTCGTCATCCTGGCTGTCTCGACTGTTGTGCAACTCGAGAACACGCAACTTTGGATAGCGTTTGGTACTGGCAAACACCTTCGATACATCCCAGCTCATCAAATCGCCACATCTTTGGGTGCAGAAAAGGCACGAGCTCTTCCCATGTTCCACGCATTCCCCGGTTGTGACACGGTCTCTTCCTTTGCTGGAAGGGGCAAGACAACTGCCTTTGACACATGGAAATCATTCAATGCAGTTACTGCAGTATTTGCGAAACTTGTTGCAATGCCAGCAAGCTTCAATGATGATTGTATGTCAGTACTAGAGTCGTACGTAGTGCTGCTATATGACAGAACGAGTTTTGAAGCTACTGCTGACTCAGCCAGGGGACATCTATTCACTACCAAAGCAAGATCCATCGATGCCATCCCACCAACTAGCACAGCGCTTTTGCAGCACGCAAAACGTGCCATTTACCAGGGAGGATATGTTTGGGGGCAGGCACACATACGAGCTCCAGATGTTCCTTCGCCAGAGTCATGGGGATGGAAAAAGAATACTTCACGAGGATGGGAGCCATTGTGGACATTGTTGCCAGAAGCAGCAGTGTCCTGTTCAGAGTTGCTACGGTGTGGCTGTAAGAAGGGATGCAGGGGACTCTGCAAATGTGTCAAAGCTGATCTGAAGTGCACGTCACTCTGCAACTGCGCTGGTAATTGTGATCATAATGATAGCCATTAAGTTGTGTTGTTTAGTTGTTCCGTTGCTAACTATTCTTGATTTGTGTGGACACGTAGATCTACACGTATGTAATTACCAAATGATTCGTAGTGTAGGTTTTGTCCAGTTATTGGTATCAGTTATAATTATATACAAAAATGACGTTCTCTTATACAGTAAATGTGTCAATAAGTGTGCCACTCAGTGCTAGATTTTTTCTTTGATATATATATGGTCTATTCAACATTTTGTTTTGCTTATTTTGTTGATATGCTGTTTTGTTCCTCGTCTGGTCACATGAAAAAAATATTGTTCATTTCTATGTTAGTGTTTTGAATAACGATATACATGTATGTGATAAGGTATACACACATGGTTATATATTATGGTGTCATATTCTTTGACAATAAAGTATGTGATTGTTTGTACATGTGTGTTAAATTATTTTCTAAACCTTGAAAAATTGCTGCATTTCCCATTTTTTCGCAAACTCATTTACATATTTTGTCTGACATATTGATTTGTGTACATGTTATCATCAAAACAATGATTCCATTGAATTCATCATAGCTGAAAACATATAAATAGATACTATATTCGTCTTGTTATGTCATTTATTGGCGAAGATATTAGACTTCATAATTTCTCACAATTTGAACGGCGGCCATATTGGATTTTGCCATTTCTGGGCATCCAGGGAAAACATTGAGCTTGGCCCTATATCTGAAATCGTTTAGTATATAATAACCTTCAAATGTGCCAATTTTGGTGCTTTTACCACCAAAGCCACAATCCTCCTATATTTGGCCACATTTCCGCCTAACTATTAGAATTACCCTTTAGAACCTTTCAGAATTACCCTTAGGAATACCCCCTAAGAACCTATTAGAATTTCACTTTTAGAATTAAATATGGTGTTCTAGAAAGGTTCTTCTTCATTTTTTACAGACGGACAGTCAAATATTGAAGCGGCTTAAAAAAAAAATTTAATGATGATTTTAAGTGACCTTGACCTTTTTACCTCAAATGCAATCAATAGACTTCAGTGACGCAATATCAAACCCTGCTCAAATTTAACGTCAATCTGATGAAATTGATGATTTCATGCAACCTTGATCTTTTGATCTACCAAAAAAACAATTGTCTTCTAACTTTTGATTGGTGAATCAATTCAGTGACCCAATTTGCAATTCTTAAAATTTCAGGTCAATTGGATGAAAATTTATGATCTCAGGTGACACTAACCTTTTGACCAAATTATGAATTTGTCTTCACCTTATTCTCATAATAAAGCTTTGATGAAAAATTTATGGCAAAACTCAAATGGTAAAAACGTTATGGGAGAGACAGATACACACAGACACCCCCCCCCCCCCCCCACACACACACACACACACACACACACACACACACACACACACACACACACACACACACACACACACACACACACACACACACACACACACACACACACACGATTGCAAAATCCCGTCTCCTGCTTCTTGGGGGATGGGCTAAATTTATGGAAGTACCGTAAATGGAAGAAGCACATATAAACATCAACCACTGTTTTTATGCAGTTCCACAAAGATTGGTATTCGTGTTGGCGAAACGATTATCTTGATGCTTGTTTTTATTGTTTGAGAATTTTGAAACAGCTTCCATTGCATTAACATATTTGTGATCGTGTAGGCAAGATCATCTAACCATGGTCATTGAATACGCATACGCTAAGAATTAACCAATTAGTTTAGAGTTTTCTTCTTCTTCTTCTTCTTCTTCTTGCATCTGGCCAAAATAGGTTTCGCTAAAGTTTAATGTCCTGGTTCTGCAACCATGTGGCTGCCAAGAAGAAGTTCGGCGCAGTTCCATGGTGGTTTTCGGGACACGAGGGCCAATGCGGATGTTCAACGAGAAGGCGCTTGGCTGGAATTTTGGAAGCCAAAATGCGGCTGAAGTATCAGGATAACAGCACATCCCTTTGTATGGCTGGCGGAGCAATGTTGCAGAGAATATGAAGCTACGCAGGTTTTGTTGACTTGAGGGTTCCAGACACTGGTCTCATTGCGGCATTTCACTGACCGCCAATGGCCTTCGTATAGGCCATCACCGACCAGACAAGGGCACAATACTCTGCCGTCGTGTATATGAGGGTAAGAGTTTCTGTGCGTAAGGTGTTAGCGCCGGCTTCCCATGATGTTCCGGGCAGTTTCTAGATGAGGTTTACCTGTTCCATGACCTTCTTGCATCTTTGCAGGTCAGGGTCTGGTAAAATGTAACCAGTATTGGCCAGACAGTCCTATAACATTAGTCCTGGTATCTTCAGATTATAACACTGTCGGGTATCATTTAACAGGAGCACCACGTGTAGGTTGTCATCTCATTCCCATGTTTATTCATGTGAAATGTGAATTTGTAACCAGAGCTTGACGAAAGAGTACTTTCTCAGATTTTGTTCTAAATAAGGAAAATTATAATTTTCAACATCAAATGTGCCAACCAGGTATGTGGTGTACAAGCCAGGTGTTCCAGCTAAGTGCCTGACCATTCTTACATGATTAATTATCAGCATAAAGCGCTCAGAATGCAGATCACGTGACCCGTGAGAGTTTAAAATAAGGAAACAACCTCTTCCCTCCCCTGTTCATCCTCCCCTCACTCATTTTTCTACAGGAGTTTTCACCCCAATTAGAAATGCTTCCAATATGATTCAGTGAGGCTAAATTGTCCATCCAGGAAAGCAAGTTCGAATGCTGTCAAGAATCATTACAATTTGATGAGCGGCATACCACAATCTCCACAAATCTGACAATTTTCTATCTTGCGTCCTCTTTTCCTGTACACTCATTATATTTCTGCTCATCACCATGGACAGATAATAATTTTCGTTGAAGCAAATGCAAACAACTGTGCCATCGTGTCAGACCTTCGTTATAATTGGACTGTCATCCTTGGCACAGTGGAGCAATGAGGCCTTGTAAGGATTGTCAAACCACCCAGAGTGGATGTTTCGTGGGCAGGCCTCATAAAACAGAGTGGCTTTTTGGTTGAGAAGGTAAAGCCTTGTTATGTCGCCCTTTCTGTCATGGGTTCAACTCATGTGACTGCTCAGAAACCTGTCCTGGAGAAGATGTGGACGTGGGCCATCATCAGGTCTACTTGCCAAAATAAAAATGCCACTCCATAAGGTCATGGGTCTGCAAAAACCTCCATAAGGTCATGGGATCCTCAATGACAACCACCTTTTCACACAAGGAAGAACATCTCTAAAAAACCATGAAATATCTTCTTTAATCACAGCTCGATCAAATGATGATCCATTATTTGTCAGACTGCGAAGGATCCGAGCCATGTACTCACAGTATGGTACTTTCAAATTTAAACTTGGACTTTCTACAACGCATGACAGATGGATGATCACAGTTTAAACATAATTGGCCACAATAATATGATTAAGCAAATAGGCGATTCATATGTCTCTTGAATGTAGTTAGGAGGACCAAAATGCAAATTTAAGGCACTATGAAGTGTGAATATTCATCACTAACCAGCACATTAACGTCAATATTGCAATACACCAGTGATAACCATAATGGATGCATGCAGTGTTTCTGTTCTTTTGTAGGAACAAAATAGCTGAGAGCAAAGGTGGATGATATCCCTGTTGGCAAAAGAAGCTCATCGCTTATGTTGGCAGTACTTGGTTACAATCTGCACAGAATCCAACAAATTACTGTTTGAGTGCAAGAGGTTTAGCATTTTGGTGCACATGGTATGTTGATGGAGGCTTGCGTAAGGACGTTCCATTTATATCAATTTTCGATTTAAAACAATTCAAGAATGGAAAATGAATGATTAGAAAGCAATTTTAGAAAGAACCAAGCACGAGGAATTCAATAATGTAGTCAGATTCTAAAACAGATTGTTTCCTTTTCACTGAGATCTTCCCTGAGCACAAACCAATATGTGATGTCATCAATTATTGTCATTGTGCTTTTCCCATTAGTCATTTTAACAAAAAGTCATTATAAGCATCTGGACACTTTCGAAATTTTGCGACATTTTTTGTTTTTAATGTTAATGACAGTTCCCACATTAGAATGAGACCACCCAACACCCATATATACATCCAGGTTTCTGGTTATATGTTCAAAATTCTGAACTTCACAAAGTGGATGGAACAGGGTCAGGGATGTGTTACCCTGACAAGGCCACAAAAAGGGCGAAACGAGTTGGTAGCTTTGCTTTTCCTCTGCTTGGTGACAGCATTTGATCTTGACATATTTTCACTGCAAGAGGCCATTCTGGGGATGCCATCATTTTGTCATCACGTTATCATCACAGTGTGTTCATCCAGATTGGCGAACTTAATTCATAACCTTCATAGACCTCCCTAACATTAAAAATAATGATACTGCCTCTTACTTGTTGTTGTATAGCCCTGGACAGTTCTCTGGAACAAGCCTGAGGCACGGAGACATCCGATCAATCTCCCAGGAACGACCCAGATATCTCCCAGGAACGACCCAGATATTTCCCAGGAACGACCCAAAGATCCCCCATATCCAGAATGGTGTACCACTGCTTTCACCTAGTCAGGGCTATGACAGAATTATAGAGAGGGAGAGAAAGAGAGAGAGACAGACTTTGACTTTTTATGTCCTTTTATTACAAAAGTATAAAAAACAAGTAAACGTGATTCAAAGGAAACAAGTACAACAGTTGCACAAACCTTTACACGATAAATAAACAAAATAAAAGTAAACATACAAGAGAGTATTAAGAAAATCAACGACATAGTAAATATTATTTGACCCTTTTGCAAAATGCATTTTTTATACACTACTGTTCCTCAAAGAGTTGTAACTCGAACCAGCAACATAATTCCAGCTAGATTCTTGAAACACAGAGAACTTTAAACATTTCCAAAACATCTGTATGATAAGAATCATTGTGTATCTTTGATTTTCTAGTCTTATATATCGCCAACTTGGCTTGCGAAAGGCAAAAATGAATTAAAATTGCTGTTGGGGAAGTGAAAGGCCCACTGGGGCAAAAATAAAGGCAGGAAAATAAAAAACAAAGGAAAGACGTGCAAGTAACATTTTAAAGAAAAAAAATAAAGGCGTTAAACAGTTACAGCGTACATACGCATGGGGCAAGGTTTCAGTTTGTCCACAAAATGGACATTTCTCACATCGCTTGCGAGAAGCAGTGAATTAGAGAATTTGTAGGGAGAATCCAATGAACAATTCTCCATTGAATATCCCCCAACACATTTCAGCACAGGCTACCGATAGTACCAACCCCAATTAGGGTAAAGGGGAGGGGCATTAGGCAGGACTGCAGTCCATTTCGAGGGTACTAGGGAGGACAACGAAGGAAAAATGACTTTTAAGCATTGCACATACAGGGTTTTTTCATTGCTCCCAGAAAAGGATAGAGAGCGGCCAAACCTAATCAGTTCAAAACTAAAAGAAACAGATAGACAAAGATTGGGAAAGGGTGGAGAAAATTCAGGGGTGGGGACGGGAGGGTTGTTTGCCCAACCTTTTGAGGTACAGTAGATGTGATCAACACTCCACCGATCTGGGCTTTATGGCAGAGTGGCCAGACGGAAGCCAAACAGTTCAATCTTGGTTTCATCAGACTATAGAATCTTGTTTCTCACAGTCTGAGAGTCCTTTCGGTCCTTTTTTGCAAACTCCAAGCGGGCTTTCATGTGTCTTTCACTGAGGAGAGGCTTCCATCTGGACACTGCCATAAAGCCCAGAGCAGTGGAGTGTTGCAGTGATGGTTGTCCTTCTGGAAGTTTCTCCCATCTCCACGCAGGATCTCTGGAGCTCAGCCAGAGTGACCATCGGGTTCTTGGTCACCTCTCTTACCAAGGCCCTTCTCCCCCGATTGCTCAGTTTGGCCGGGCGGCCAGCTCTAGGAAGAATCCTGGTTGTTCCAAACTTCTTCCATTTAAGAATTATGGAGGCCACTGTGCTCATGGGAACCTTCAAAGCTGCAGAATTTTTTTGTAGGCTTCCCCAGATCTGTGCCTCGACACAATTCTGTCTCTGAGCTCTGCAAGCAGTTCCTTCGACCTCGTGGCTTGGTTTTTGCTCTGATATGCATTGTCAGCCATGAGACCTTATATAGACAGGTGTGTGCCTTTCCGAATCATGTCCAATCAATTGAATTTACCACAGGTGGACTCCAATCAAGGCGTAGAAACATCTCAAAGATGATCAAGAGAAATGGGATGTACCTGAGCTAAATTTCAAGTGTCATAGCAAAGGGTCTGAATACTTATGTCAATGTGATATTTCAGTTTTTTATTTTTAAATAAATTTGCAAAACTTTCTAAAATCCTGTTTTTTTGTGTGGCAAGGGTGTCAGATTGTTTCCTGCACTGAAGACGTGTATGGTGTTGGTGTCCTGTATTCTGAGGAGTTTGTAGACAGTGTGGTGAGTGTGACTAGAGTGAGTGAAAGGTTGATGATGGTGAAAATAATGATTGGAAAGCTCTTAGTGAACATCATATCGGGATATGCTCCACAGGACGGTCGGAGCGATGAAGAGGACAAGTTCTGGTGTGCGATAGAGAAGCTGATGGAAAACGTGAAAGATGAGGAAATTGTTGTGGTAGGAGGAGACCTAAATGGACATGTGGGAAGGAGTATGGACGGTTTTGAGGGAGCCCATTGGGGTTACGGGTATGGGGTGAGGAATGGAGAAGGTGAAAGGATTTTGGAGTTTGCTGATGGAGCTGGTTTGTTGATTTGTTATACTCAGTTCCAGAAAGCGGATAATAAGCTTGTTACATGCACGTCAGGTGGGTCGACAACAACCGTTGACTACCTGATGGTGCGTCGGCGAGATCGGGGGCACCTCCGGGATACAAAGGTGATCCCGGGGGAGGAGACTGTTTCACAGCACCACTTTGTTGTCTGCGACATAAGGGTGAAAGGTGCGAGGAGAGCTCGGCGGGTGAAGTACCAACCGAGAAAGAAGGTGTGGAGGTTGAAAGAGGTGACAAGGAGGGAGGCATTAAAAGAGAGGCTGTGTGTGGTAGAGGATGATGTGATTGAGCTTGAAAGTGGTTGGATGTCAATGAAAGATAGTCTGCTGGGAGCCGTTGGTGAGGTATGTAGATGGACAAAAGGACCACCGAGGCACTCGGAAACATGGTGGTGGGATGATGAAGTTGGAAAGAGGATTGATGAGAAGAGGAAGAAGTTCAAGGAGTGGCAGAAGGCGAAGGGTACGGGGGCAGAAGAGGCAGAGCATGAAAGTTATAAGGCAGCCAAGAAGGCTGCAAAGAAAGAAGTAGCAAAGGCGCGGGAGGCATATCGGAAAATGTTCGGAGAACGCTTGGATTCGGAAGAGGGTCAGAGAGCGGTATTCAGGATTGCAAAGCAGATAGCAAAAGAGAGGTGCGATGTGATGGGGGTGGGTTGCTTGAAGGATGAAGTGGGGCAAATCTTTGTGGACACAGATGGAATTAAAGGAAGATGGAAGAGATATATGGAAATGCTGCTGAATGCAGAGAATAAATTGGACGACAACATAGAGAATAACCAAGTTTTAGGACCAGCAGAGAAGATAACTGAGGGGGAAGTTGAGGAAGCGATAAAAGCAATGAAGAGTAGAAAAGCGGGAGGGCCGATGGGAGTTGTGGAGATATGTTGAAAGCAGCGGGAAGTTGGGGTGTGAAGAGAATGACAGAGATCTGTAATCTGGTGGTGAAAGAAGGCCGCATTCCAGTGGATTGGGAACTGAGTACCCTCGTCCCTCTACAGAAGGGGAAAGGTGACCCTCTGGATTGTGGCTCGTATGGAGTGATAAAGTCATTAGAGCATGGAATGAAGGTATTGGAAAGGGTGTTGGAGAAGAGGATAAGGAAGAAAGTGAAGATCGATGAAATGCAGTTTGGATTTATTCCAGGAAGAGGAACGACAGACGCGCTTTTTATTGTAAGGCAGTTGCAGAAGGAGTACATGGAGAAGAGGAAGAAGTTGTTTCTTGGGTTTGTTGATCTGGAGAAAGCATTCAATAGGGTTCCACGTGAAGTATTAACATAGGCATTGAGGAAGTTAGGAGTGGAGGAATGGTTTATCAGTGGTGATGGCAATGTACAAGAGAGCGCGCACAGCTGTAAGAACGAAGGACGGGAACAGTGGTGAGTTTGAGGTGAAGGTGGGGGTGCATCAGGGGTCAGTACTAAGTCCACTACTATTTGTAGCTGTGATAGAGGTGCTGGCTCAGAATGTAAAGGAGGGTTTACCGTGGGAGTTGTTGTATGCAGATGATCTGGTGTTGATTGGGGAGAGTATGGATGGACTGAAGGAGAAGAACAAGTGGAAGGAATGCATGGAGGCTAAAGGTCTGAAGGTGAATATTGGAAAGACGAAGGTGATGGCTAGTGGTAAAGCATGTGGTGAGGTGGAAAGAACTGGGAAGTGGCCGTGTGCTGTGTGCAGGAAGGGTGTCGGAGTGAACTCCATTCAATGTACAATGTGTGCTGAGTGGGTTCATCGAAAATGTAGTGGTCTGAGAGGATCATTACCCACTGTGGCAGCTACATTCAAGTGTCAGGTGTGCATAGAGGGAGCTGCAGATTGAGGAAATGTTGAGTTGTATCTTGGAGACGGCGTGAAGCTGGAAGGTGTGAAAGCATTTTGCTACCTAGGAGACATGCTGAATGGAGAAGGTGGATCAGACTCGGCAATGGTTGCTGGAGTGAGATGTGCATGGATGAAGTTTCGGGAACTGAGTGGCATGATAACGAGGAGGGGAGTGTCTTTGAAGCTGAAGGGAAAGGTGTATGCTGCATGTGTGAGAAGTGTTATGATTTATGGGAGCGAGACATGCGTAATGAACGTAGAGCAGCAACGAAGGCTGGAAAGGGTGGAAATGCGAATGGTTCGTTGGATGTGTGGGAATATCGTTGAGAGAGAGGAAGACAGATGATTAATTGTGAAAGATGATGGGAATAGAGCCTGTGATGGATGCTGTGAAGAGGAACAGGTTGAGATGGTTTGGTCATGTATTGAGGAAGGATGAAAGTGACTGGTTGAGAAGAGTGATGGAAGTTAATGTAGAAGGAAGTAGAGGACGGGGAAGACCGAGAAAGACTTGGCTAAAGATGGTGGAAGAAGAAATGCGGGCAAGGGGGTTAACAAGGAGAGATGCAGAAAATAGGGCAAAATGGAGAAGATTGTCATGGGACCTGCAAGGCTAACCCCCGATTTTAATATATATATATATGTATATAATATATAGATTTTCTTACGTTTGTTGAGGTTAGGGGATGACATACCCTCGTACAGATAGGATTGTGTAGTATTAGCATGGACCGCATGCGAGTAGGAAGCCCATCTCGTTGTATGTAAGTAGAAAAACTGTGAACCTTGTGTTGTTTATCTGTTCTTCACAGAGGGGCGGGGAAAGGGGGGTGTTGGGGGAGGGGAGGGGTGAAGACATGCTAATTAGATCTAGGGTCTGAGATTAATCTCCCCAGTATGTGATTTCCTCTTGTGATTTCCCCTATGTTCTTATAATTATAGCAAGCCGGCCATAAAAAACCCCACATCTTTTCAATTACAACAGCAATAACAACAAACGCTCCATTAAACTACAACTACCGGCATAAATGCCGACAGAAACCCGAATATCCCCGGTTGGGATTAACCCCACCCCACCACCGCCGACAGGATCTGAACATTACGATCGACAAATAAACCGCACCTTGAAGGAATCATAATCGGCAACTTAGCCCTGCCCAGTAGAGGCGGAGAAATGGTGGGCGGTCAAGAGGGCCATGAGGACCTGCTCCCGAAGTGCATGATTGGTCAAGGTGACGTCATCAAGAGTCTTCAAGAACAGAGGAGGAAGATTCATTCTCCCTCTCTCTGGTGCTGGCTTAGTGGCGGGTGGTCGCTTTTCTCATGTGCACTTATGGGGAGAACTGTTCGGAGTGCAGAGAACCTTGCAGCGTTGGAGCCAGGGGTGTTTGACTCGGTGTTCTTCGGGGGAGTTGGGGACCGTGTTGTGCTGGCTGGCCCGGAATCGAGCAGGAGAGGTTTGGCTGCCTGCTGCACAGCTCGGTGTGCTGGCGCGATTGACCGGCGCCATTGTTTGGGTGCTTCAACACGCGGTCCACTCGTCGATCAACCTCACCAAAGTGCTCGTCGAGACCAGATCTGAGTGCCGGCAGAAAGGGGGGATTTTCTTTTATTTTCTTGCCTCATTCCCCTGTCTGTTTTCGTGTCTGAGTAGAGACGTCTCAAGTTAGGATATTAGTTTTTACCTCACCGTTCATTTTTGGTTCTTTGATTTACATCATTAAATTCCTGACTGTGCATTTTCTTTGTTGTGTCTTGTTTGCATGTTGTTGGGTCCGTGGATAAACCCGTGTGGCTTTCGTTCGTGCAGGTAAGCATTTTGGTCCCGTCCCGCGCGCGTCAAAAAGTACCGCCAAATTTCGACCGGCTATCCATCCAAGGCTGGTTTTCATCGGCCGTGGACATGACAATATACACACACAACATCTTCCACCATCTTTTGTGAGAGGGTAACTTAAACTCTCTCCCTCCCCCATTCCTCACCCCCCCCCCCCCCCCCACTCTCACCACTCCCCCAATGTACATGTACTCTGAGCCATACCAATCATCCGAAAACGTCTTCATATTTGTCAAATGTATAATTTCCACTAGTTTTTCTCAGGAAATAATGGTGTTACATTTACGAGATACATTGACAAAATTGGCATGTCGGCATATGCTGTATGTCACCTCGTAGAAAACTCACCGTATTTTGGATGGGAGAACTCCTCTTAGTCTATAGTCAGCACTCTCTTAGAATTTTGAACATAATGCCTTTAAAACCCTGAAGTGCTCAGCGAATGATCCATTCAATTTCAACACATATCTCTCATCGATGTGGTAGCACCTTCACATCATGGGCATAGAAACCTTTGGGACATGCAAGCAGCCATTATCAGGACACCTGCCGATGTTCTCAGAGTAGTCCAAAGCGATTACAATCACGAGGTGACAAGTTTGGACTGTATGGGGGAGGATGTAGAACCGTCAAACTCATCTCTGCTTGAGTATTTTTTTTTCACATAATATATGAACAAAGGATAAAATAATATGTTTTTGTTTTCCATGTATGCCTCTTTATAGCAACCATTCTCTCCTCTGCTCTCCTCCATCTTTCACATACACACGTTATAAATGTCATGAATATTTGGGAATTTGACTTCAGTTGGATGATCAAAGAACACAGAAGAGTGAGTTGTTATGAGAAAATATCTGCTCGTTTACAAAGGGGATATGTAAAGAAACCCAGACAGTAAAGGATGTTGGGCACAAAATACCTCCGTCCACAAACCTTATTATAATCTCTGTATTCCAACACCTAAAGTGCCAAACATGTTAACAATCATTAATTCTGCTTTCATTAAGACAAGCATCTATATTCTATAACAACTGGATCCTGGCACCAATAAGATGGCAGATCAAAAAAAAAAAAAGGGAGCCAACCATGCTTTGTGACTAAAGTTAGCCATGCTAGCGCCATCTTGTGGCATGATCAATTTACATACTGGGTAGAATTCCGACCAAAACCAATTGCATTTCTTAACGATACTTTTGGCTACCTTCAATTTTTGCATTTTACATTTGTGGGTTTATCGCAAATGCAAACACTCGTCGAGTTACATATGGTCATTGTAGCAATGCCCCTACGGACCTCAAAATGGTTTGGGACTTTTGTCAACTGATTTAGTATCTGCATCTATCTAAGCATTATATCCATCTATCAATGGCCACTTCGTCAAATTCTGCGACAGACAGTTAAAAGTGAGAATGCAATTTTGTGAATTTATGTTTTATGAACCGTAAGTTATAAGTACAGTATACATATTACCTATGTTTTAAATTTTCCTGTATACCACGTGTTTCTTTTTTGTTATCTCATTTAGTGATCACCTCCACATTGAATGAACCAATCTGACATTTCTTCATTTGCTGAAAAGACATAAATGAATTTTTTTTTTAACAAACAAAAAAACCCCAGAAAACAATTTTCTTCATTGTCACAATGTAAGATGACTTAGAGATTGAGACATACGTTTGTAATAACTTTTATAGTTATGGATGAAATGTGCTGTAATAAAAGCTGCTTCCCTGTGTGTTGTCCTCATCATGGATACTTCACCCTCATGGATATTTCCTTAAGATTCTGGAGAATCTTTGAAAAAAAAATATTTGAACAATGAAATTACGTCTGCTTACCCAATTCCAACATCTACCTTCTCCCCAAAATCAATACGTGTGTATATTTCACAAGCGAGTACTTCTGTTCCAGCCGCATGGAGTCAAACAGGGTTAAATTCTTCAACTGCAGCTGGTGCTGTCATATTAATTCTTATGCCAAATATTTGTTGCCTTCTAATCCCATGCTCGAGGTGAATGTTTGGCATTAGAAAGGCCATGTATGGTCAATGGGCATAAACAAGTTCTAAGAGCTCATGAACATCGTTCTGGTTCTTCGACAATCCTTCAACCAAAGTACAATACTCACTCAATGCTGAGTCCCAGTACCATAAATGAATAATCATGGCGAGAAGTTTTTCTTTGGCATTTCAGTAAATTACTGTGGATTAAAATCAAACTGTACAGGCAACAAAGTAGAACATCCCATGGGGAAAAAAAAAAATTAGTCATATGTTGTGGAAAGGGGTGAACGATACCGAGCAGGAAAGCACTAATGTTAAAATAGCCACCAGGCCTGAAGTTGAAATGCCTTTGATTTAGACTCTGTCCATAAGGAATATGCAAAGCAGAGGGTTTGCAAGCTTCGAAGTGCCGCATATGAAAAGCTGCAGCAAAAGTAAGGAATGTTGCAACCGCATAATAGTCTGTAAGGGTCATTTCCAGGCCCACTCTATAAGGCTGTAACTCTATGCCGTGCTGGGTCATATGTCTGAACGAAGCACCTCCACCTGCCCTTTTCTACCGGCGATTTGAATGTGATTATGTGTGTTTGTGTTGCAAAGTGCCCGCTTCCTTACATCTTGGGAAGTGTGCGGAGGGAAAAGGAGGAAATATGGTGGAGGGTCTTGTCGCTGACGGAAAGCTTTTGAGTTCCCTTCTCAGAAAGTGCTTGTGCAGAGCTAAGTAACATTATTAGTCAATGCAATAACTTATTGAGTGGACTATTGTCAGACAAAAGACTAGTGGTTGCACAAAGATTGGAAAATGTAGGTTTTTCTGAGGCAAAAAGTTTGGAGACATCAGAGTATGTTTTTACATTAATAATAATGACATAGTAGACAATGGAGAAACCTAGGGCTGGTAAGATAATTGCACTTAGGGACTCACTTTTGAGCTGTCTGGCCTTGGTTTGTTTCTCAACCCAGCTATAAACTGTCACCCTGGTGTTTTACATGAAGGGCGAGGCATCACTGTGTGCATTGTCAATAAAGCACTTTTGAAATTATGCAATCCACACCAGAAACCCCGAGAAACAGAGTCAATCAGGGAGGCCCGGACACATGTCATGCCACCCAGATAAGGATTTTCGAATGAAATGACTACAAAAAAATTTTTTTAGCCTGAAAATACTTGTAAACATACCTGCAAGAAAGCGGTATGCCTCTGCACAATGAAACAGTTGGATAACTTCCTGATCAATTTGTCCGAATAGTTGATATGTTGCAGACTGTATTGAAAAGACTCCCAGCAATATGCTCCCGTGAAAGGCTGAAGGTTAGTAGATGGGCGCATTCTAACCAAACTTTCGTGCTTCTTAACACTGATGGGGATGTCATATCTGGCTGGGTTTTGTCGATGCACAGGATAAGTTTAAAATGATATTTATTTTGAATCATGTTTGGGAGGAAGGGGGAGGGGGAGGGGAAGAGTCGGACTGAAAGTTGTATGGGCTGCGAGTGCAGTTAAAAACCACAAGACAAATTACTATGCTACATTTTTGCATCTATTGGTGAAAGGTGCTGTGTGTGTGTGTGTGTGTGTGTGTGTGTGTGTGTGTGTGTGTGTGTGTGTGTGTGTGTGTGTGTGTGTGTGTGTGTGTGTGCTTATAACCACTGCTGCCGATAGTTAATTGTATTAACAGGAAATGATAGGAACCCGACTCCTGTCATCTAGGGATATTTTGTGTATTCCTACATATCCGTGAAGAACAATCATGGTTAATAATTTTGAAATCGTCACTCTGTCGTCTAAATGCTGAAAATTACGTTTAAAAGGCATTTTGAATTGCACATTTCGCGCTAGTAATGGCAGATTAAAAGTGCCCTGCAAGAAGAACGTGTAAACAAAGCCTGGTCTTGGCTTAACGGTTAAGGTGGCTGGCTTAAGATATTAGGGTCTTGAATCTGATTCACTGTCGTGTCGTTAAAATAACACCAGGTTGGTTAACTCGGCCTGTCACAACTATCGGGGACGCCTCTTCATGGTGGTTGTAACCCCCAACGCAAGTCAGGGATAAAATCTTCCCCAATCCTCCCTGCTGCCCGGATTCATCAGGGCAGTGCAGTCATGGTCAGTGTGCTGATCGGTCCCCATGGACAAGCCCTTTCCCTCTCGTCTCTCTCCCCTTCTCCCCTTCTCTCTCTCTCTCTCTCTCTCTCTCTCTCTCTCTCTCTCTCTCTCTCTCTCTCTCCTCCCACTTTGCACAGCTGCCGCTCGCTTAGCACGCACGTGCGATTGCCAGGTCTGTTGCTCAGTCACTGGCGGTACGTGCTGTGTCTCGTGTTGCTTTTTCCTTTCTTCCTACCTTTTGGTCCTTTCTGCTGTCCGAGTGTCGGTGTCCCTTTCTATCGTCTTGTCTACTGAGCGAGAGAGGGAGAGACAGCGCGGTTAAAGTTATCCGCTTTAGGTGGTTAACGGGATTTATTTATTTATTTCCCAGTTATTGTTGTTGTTGTTATTTTCATTTATTTAGGCTTTATAAACCTTTGTACCATTTATTGGTTACTTTTTTTCGTTTAGTTACTTCAAATGGCTAGCAAGAATAGTCGAAGTAATGCCGGTCGTGACGCCGATGAAGGGTTAACAGATGAACACGGCATGTGTTTTGTCCCACCGGAAGATGTCTCGCTGGAGGAGACGCTCCTCGCAATCGGAGGATTGATCGGTTGTGAGAACATACGGGCAGCGTCTCGAATGCACCACAAGGTGGTTGTTTTCGTTTCACGTGTCCGTTTCGCGCGCATCGTCGTGCAGAACGGCCTGGCCTCACCTTGGGCAATGACCAGTTTGTTCCGGTTTCGCCATGGAACACTCCGGCCTCGAAGGTAATACTATCAAACGTTCTACCGACGCTGTCTAATGAGGAAATTCTTCAGAAGCTCGGTCAGTACGGTACTGTGGTGTCGAGAATTATCCAAGCCTCCATTCGCACCACAGACGGGAAGCTTAAGCATATCGAAACGTTTAGACGGTTTTGTTATGTTGTTTTGAAGGATGGTTTGACGCAATTGAATGTCTCTCGTTTTTAAGTCGTCAAAACGTGAGCACAGGATTTTTGCGGCAACGGAGAGGTTGATTTGTTACGGGTGTGGTGTACATGGACACACTCGGCAGTATTGTCCTGATGGGGAGAAAACGTATGCCACAGCAGCCGGACCACCTCCCCCCGTGACCACTACGGAGGATTCTATAGATGTTTCGCCTTCAGTGCGGGAATCTACATCGGACCATCAAGGTACGGCTAAGAGTGGTGCTGATGAGACCCATACGGATGTGCTTCGTGGAAGCGATGAGTCATCCAGTACAGCTGGCCATCGTGCAAACGATGAGTCAGCAAATGTAAGGGAGAAGCCTCTACCTGTAGAGGGAATGTTTTGTGAGGAGCAGCAGATTGTAGATGCGGCGTCTCGGAAAAATTTGAAACGGTCACTTGTAAGTGCGAGGAATGAGGACAAAGGTGTTAAAGTGTTGGTGGTGCAGACAGGAAGCAGTTTAAACGATTCAGACAGTTCTTCACATGAAGATCAGCAAGGTGGTGAAACTATGGCTGACATGATACCACCTGCTCAGGATGAAGGGGAACTTTTTCCTGAAGGTTGTAAATCAACCTGTGAAACCGAACAGCCTACTGATGACCATATCAATTCTAATGGGGAATGCAAAATACCCATTACTACTAATAACGACTCCTCCCCCCCCCCCCATTGCAATGATGCATGAGGATGAAGAGGATGAAGAACCTAAGGTAGATGGGGATGGAACAGGTGTTTCTGTACAGGTTCAGGAGGAACTCGTTACTAGCGTCACGGAGGGAATTCTAACTACAGAGACACTGATCGGCCATGAGGAACCAGTGGCAATGGTTGACAGGGCTCCCCCCCCTCAGGAGGAAGAGCAGCCTTTGGAGATCTCAAAAGAAAATATTGTCAGATTTTTGAAGGAAACTTTCAGACAAAGGCATGTACGAATTAAGGATCATTTTCCTAATATCCAGGCTTTCCTTGCAGCCGCAAAACCTTTGCTGCAAAGGAGTGAGCATGTGGAAATCTCCGAACCTGAATTTCAGCGGCTGAGGAAATCCATCACGAAGGCAAACAAGGAATTAATTGAGGAAGAGGACTTCACCCCCTAGAAGAATCAACCATGGAACTAAATGTTGTATCCTTAAATATAAATGGGGGTCGTGCCCCCTTACGGAGGGTGCAAACCATTCAAGCGGTTGTAAAAGAAAAGGCTGACATTATTCTCTTACAAGAGACCCACGCTACTAGTGCTCAAGTAGCCGATTGGGGGAAACTTTTTAAAGGGCAATGGTGGCTAAGTGGGTTCCCTACACCTCGGGCCGGTGTTGCCATTTGCCTAAGTCACAAGATTTGTGCTCAACAGGTTTCATTTAAAGAAATCTATAAAGGGCATTTGATCTCCGTAGATTTTCTTTATAATACCCAAAAGATTATCGTAGTGAATGTTTATGCACCGTGTGACCCAATGGAGAGAAAAATTTTCTTTTCCACTCTGCGGGATTTTGTAAAAACTCTGGACCCAACAGCCTTTATCTGTATCGCGGGAGATTTTAATTGCACAATTTGTCCGTCAATTGATAGGAATGGTCATGAGCCTCATGTTGCCTCTACGAAAGCTCTAGAGGACACCATCAACATCTTTCGGTTTAAGGATGTGTGGAGATCTAGTCTAGTAGGAAGACTAGGTCCCCCTGCACCCCCCGGAGATATACTTCTAATCAGTGTTTCTAGATTGGAAAAAATGTGTAGAAAATGACTAGCTATGGCCCCAAGCTGAAAAAATGTCCCACATACCATTTTTATGCAAATTACTGCTGCAAATTTTATGCAAAATTATGCAAATTTTATGCAAATTTTTGATGAGGAGTAGAGTTGAGGGGTCTTTGAGGGCTTCATCGAGGTGCTCTCGGTTGCAAGACTGGGTCATTCTGAGAAGCACAGCAGGGTCAGAGATCATGATGTTCTCCTCCTCAGTGAATCTCTCCATCAACAGCCTCTCCATTGCCTCACACACTGTTTTGAGGCAAAAGAGGGACTTTGCGTAGGCCTTTCCACTGAGAACACCTTTGAGAGATCCACTTGTTACTAGTTGTGCCTCAAAGAGAATCTCTGCATATCCAGAACCACGCATCTTGTGTCCAGTGAGCATCCCGATGTAGTTCATGGATGTGTGGAAGGGTCCAATCGTTACTACATGACTAGCAAATTCATTTGGCCAGCGCCAGATGATGGGAAGGGCTTTCATGCAGACACCCAGATCAAATGTATTCAGGACCCATCTCTGACCCACCTCAGCAGTTGCTGCCTCGGAACGCTTCAGTAGCTCACGAACAACTGCGTTGTCTGTGATCGGTTGGTGGATAGGCGTGCAGTAGTCGACTGTTGATTTGCTGGGTGGGGGAGAACCAGTTGCAGAGGTGAAACCCCCTAGCCCAGGCACAGGCTGCAGGCCATTGCCATGCCATGCAGGCACCAGGCACAGACCGATCACAGACAACGCAGTTGTTCGTGAGCTACTGAAGCGTTCCGAGGCAGCAACTGCTGAGGTGGGTCAGAGATGGGTCCTGAATACATTTGATCTGGGTGTCTGCATGAAAGCCCTTCCCATCATCTGGCACTGGCCAAATGAATTTGCTAGTCATGTAGTAACGATTGGACCCTTCCACACATCCATGAACTACATCGGGATGCTCACTGGACACAAGATGCGTGGTTCTGGATATGCAGAGATTCTCTTTGAGGCACAACTAGTAACAAGTGGATCTCTCAAAGGTGTTCTCAGTGGAAAGGCCTACGCAAAGTCCCTCTTTTGCCTCAAAACAGTGTGTGAGGCAATGGAGAGGCTGTTGATGGAGAGATTCACTGAGGAGGAGAACATCATGATCTCTGACCCTGCTGTGCTTCTCAGAATGACCCAGTCTTGCAACCGAGAGCACCTCGATGAAGCCCTCAAAGACCCCTCAACTCTACTCCTCATCAAAAATTTGCATAAAATTTGCATAATTTTGCATAAAATTTGCAGCAGTAATTTGCATAAAAATGGTATGTGGGACATTTTTTCAGCTTGGGGCCATAGCTAGTCATTTTCTACACATTTTTTCCAATCTAGAAACACTGATTAGAAGTATATCTCCGGGGGGTGCAGGGGGACCTAGTCTTCCTACTAGACTAATCACAACACCCACTCTCACGCTGTTATACATGGTGTAGATGCAATGATGGTATTATGTCAATGGCAAGGCTGGACAGATTCTATGTGAACAAGCCAATGTTGAATGTGGTGTCTGTCTCCAAAATTTTACCAACTGGATTCACAGACCACAGTTTAATCTCAATGTCCTTTAAGTTACCCTTTCCACCCGGTGGTAGTGCTTACTGGTCTTTGAATACTCGTCTCTTACATGACAAGGAATTTAATGAGGCCTTTCACGTCGTGTGGGAGAAAATTCGCTCCTCCAGACCTGAATATGATAGTCTCCGACTGTGGTGGGACATTGCAAAATCCCAAATTAAGAATTTCTGTCAACAATATAGTGCATACACCACCAAAATCCAATCAATATCAATAGATCAGTTAAAATCTGAAATTATATCGTTAGAACAGAATGTTGACGAGGTTGGGAGAGGTGCACGTGACCAACTAATATGGGCAAAGAAAGCAGTGCTGGAGGAAGCGGTACGGCAACGGGCGATGGGTGCCTTGGTCCGAATGCGAATGAGCTATTTAACTCTGGACATGCCAAACAAAGAGTTCTTTAAGTTAGAGTCTTCCCTCAAAAGGTCACAACAAATTCATACTTTACTCACTCCCAATGGGTCGCTGGTGACCTCTCAGCAGGCGATCAGGTGTACTCTGAAAGGGTTCTATTCTAACTTGTATTCTCCTCAGAACGTGGACAATGAGGTGATACGAGAGTTAACTGCTGGGCTTCCGAGTGTCGAGGAGGATGAGCGATGCATGCTCGATTCCCCAATTTCGGCTGTTGAACTTGAAGCAGCTGTGCGGAGCCTGAAAGATGGGAAAGCTTCTGGAATAGATGGCCTGCCCACAGAATTCTACAAGACCTTCTGGGCCCTTGTGGGACCTGACTTACTCGATGTACTCGATGAAAGCATACGTGTCGGAGAACTTCCAATGTCTTGTAGACGAGCAGTCGTTTGTTTGCTACCAAAAGCTGGGAATCTTCAACTGGTTGATAACTGGCGACCTGTCTCCTTATTGTGTGTTGATTACAAGATTTTCTCTAAAGTACTTGCTAATCGTATGAAGACTGTGATCAGTTCAGTTATACACCCGGACCAGACCTACTGTGTGCCTGGAAAATCTATTTATGATAATATTTTTTTGGTAAGAGATATTATTTCATGCAATAAGTTCCTGCGTGACGATTTTGGGTTGCTGTTTCTTGATCAAACTAAGGCCTTCGATCGTGTTGACCACAAGTACCTTTTTTCTGTCCTGAAAGGAATGGGGTTTGGTGAAACTTTCACCTCTTATGTGAAACTCCTGTATACTAATACTCAATGTATGATGAAGATCAACAATAGGTTATGCTCTCCCTTTCCTTTCCAACGGGGTATTCGCCAAGGTTGCCCCCTCTCTGGGCTTCTATATATAGTCGCCCTTGAACCACTCCTTCGGTCTATTAGACAGCAAATACCTCAGGGAATGAGAAGTATAGAAGGAGCAGAATTTGTGCAGACGGCTTATGCTGATGATGTCTGTGTTTTGATTAGAAGCTCCAATGATGTCTCTGCTTTACAACGTTGTATGCGAGATTTCTCTGCAGCCTCTTCCGGTGGGATCAATTGGAATAAAAGTACAGCATTATGGTGTGGCAAAGGCAATCTCTCTTGTGTATCACCACCCTCACTCCCACACAACCTGGTCTGGAGAACGGACGGGGTTAAATATCTTGGAGTGCATATCGGTAATCGTGAAACAGAAATGAAAAATTGGGAAGGAGTGTTGGAGCAAATTACGCACAGATTGAAAGCATGGGAAGGACTGCTGAGGTCCATCTCCTATCGAGGCCGTACCCTTGTCATAAACAATCTGGTTGCAACAAAATTATGGCACAGAATTATTGCTTTACAGCCATCAAACCAACTAATTATGGCTACTCAGCGAATGCTAGTAAACTTCTTTTGGAGTGGCTACCATTGGCTGAGGCCTGAGATATTGTACTACCCCCGGAAGGAAGGTGGCCAGGGCATTGTTGATATCTCTGGTCGGGTTGTGGCCTTTCGGCTGCAGTCTCTGCAGAGACTACTGTTCGCTGAACAGCTGCCCTGGCGGCCCTTTGCATTTTTTCTGTTACAACAGGCTGGTAGACTGAGATATGATCGGCAGCTTCTTTTGATAGACCTCGAGCATATAAATTTTGCCTCTCTTCCGAGATTCTATCAGAGTTTATTGGACACTTGGAAAAGGTTTGACGTCCACCGCTTCCTTGAGGGCTATAATTGTCGAATGTTCCTTCAAGAACCCCTTTTCTTCAATAACTTTTTTCCTGGTATCCCTCATAGCCATGCCCTGAGTAAAAAATTTATCCAAGGAGGGATTAACAAAGTATGTGATCTGAGAGATTCATCTGGAGTTAAGTGGAAACCTGCTGGTTTGGTGGCAACCTCAGTTGGATCTCGGTCTGTCCGACTTGTAGACCAAGTTGTACGTATAGTCATAAGAAAATTTAGACAGCTAAACATCGGCTGGGAAGGTGTTGGTAACATTGAGGACTTTCGGTTAGGTTTCCCTGAAATCAAAGTGCTCCTTTCGTCTTCTCTTCAGCCGGAGATTGAACATACCCCCCCTTTTCATCTTGTAACTAAGATTGGAATCCGTGATCTCTCTCGACAAAATAAGAATGTACCCCTCTCTGGGAGAACACGAGTAGCTTTGTGGTCAGAGCGGTTAGGGTTGGGGTCTCCCTCTACCCCCCTTTGGCCTCACATGTACACCTTACCAATACATGGTGTGCTAGCGGACATACAATGGAGGTTAGCACACTGGGCGCTTCCCTCCAATATTTTTGTCCACCGTATTAACAGCTCACTGCCGGAAACTTGTCCTTTCTGTGACCAGAAGGAGGATTTGTTTCATGCTTATGTACAGTGTCGTAGACTGACATCGCTTTTCTTGTTCCTTGAATATCTTTTTCACCAATTGTCCTTCCCTTTCAATATGCATATGTTTATATTTGGTGTGTCTTTCAGGCCCACATGTAGGGATGTGGGTGTTCTTCTCAATTTTTTGGTTGCTGTTGCAAAATATGCGATATATAAATCTCGGAAAATTAAAATAGATAACGGCTATGGCTCTGAGGCTATTTCTATTTTTAAAGGGTTTGTCTCAACACGACTCAAGCTAGAATTTGATTTCTTTGTCAGTAATGGAAACGTCCAACTTTTTGAGAGAAAGTGGTGTATTGGCAATGTTCTGTGCTCAGTCGATGATTCAAAAGTGGTAATTACTTTGTAATTCCTGATTGATTTGACTTTTTTCTTTGGAACTGATTGCTTGCATATATGTTTCTTCCTGTGTCCTTGAATACATTTCTCTCTCTCTCTCTTAGTTTTTCGCCTAATTTGCTCAATATATTTTTTTTGTATATTTGCTGGTTTCTTTTAAATACCCTTTGCTCTTTTTGTGGTGCCTTCATGATGCTTATGCAATTTCTTTAAACTAGATGCTGTGTTTTTTTTTTTACAACTGCTTTGTGAAATGTGTTTTTTTTACAACTGCTTGTGAAATGGCTTTACATTGTTTATAATAAAAGGACACAAAAGTCAAGTCTCTCTCTCTCTCTCTCTCTCTCTCTCTCTCTCTCTCTCTCTCTCTCTCTCTCTCGCGCCCCCTGCTGGCCGTTTGTGGTGGGTGTGGCGTCATGGCGGCTGTGAGCAACTGCTCTGTGGTGTAGTGAGTTCTTTGTGAGTTTTTCTCCTCTCCTGCCCTCCCCTGCCCCCCCTCCCTCTCCTTTTCCATCCGTTGTGCTTCGGCATCGTGTTTCCATCCGTTCTCTACCCTTGTCTTCAAGAGAGAGAGGATTGAGAGCGAGCCCATTTTGGGTGCGGCCTACTGGCTTTGACGACGCTTTGTAAGCCTTTTTTGCGCTTATAATGCACGTTTATTATTTACTTTAGTTTGATTATTTAGGTTTGACACCTTCTTGTCCGGTTCGGACAAGGGGGGGGGGGGGGATTTCGCCGGTATGGCGAATACACGCTCTCGTTGCGAGGCGTTCGAGAAATTGACACGTAAGCATGCATTCGCATGTGTTCCGCCCGAAGGAGCTCCTACTGAGGACATTATCCTTGCCGTGGGATCCATCATAGGAGACGGTAATGTTCGTGCGGCGTCACGAATGAACCAAAAATTTGTTGTCTTCGTGTCAGAAGAAAAACTCGTCCATGACGTCGTTAGTACCGGTCTAACCATAAAAGGGGGCCATTACATTACGGTATCCCCTATGGATACGCCGGCGACCAAGATAACAATATCCAACGTCCCACCATTTGTGCCAGGCGAGAAACTCCTATCTGTTCTGTCTCGTTATGGAAAAATTGTTTCCCGAATCTCAATGATCCCGCTCGGGTGTCGCAGTGATCGTGTTAAACACGTGATGAGCTTTAGGAGGCAGGTGTACATGATCCTCCCGGATCGCGGAGCCGATACAGGTTTAAATATATCCTTTAAAGTATCGTTGGATGATCGAGAATACCACATGTATGCTTCCTCAGCCTCCTTAACTTGCTTTAATTGTGGAGAATTCGGACACGTTAAAAGATTCTGTCCTAGGGCCGCTTGTCCGAAGTGTGGTGAACCGGGACATAACGAAAGGGCTTGCAAAAAGGCCAATCCCTCCACCGCGCCTTGTGACACCCCGACCATGCTCGCTGACACCCGGACCGTATCTCCTGTTACCCCTACCGTACCTTCCGTCACCCGGACCGTATCTCCTGTCACCCCTACCGTACCTTCCGTCACCCGGACCGTACCCTCTGACACCCCGACCGCACCTTCGGACGCCCGGACCGTACCTTCTGACACCCTGACCGTACCTTCTGACACCCCGACCGTACCTTCCGTCACCCGGACCGTACCCTCTGACACCCCGACCGCACCTTCGGACGCCCGGACCGTACCTTCTGACACCCTGACCGTACCTTTCGACACCCCGACCGTACCTTCTGACACCCCGACCGTACCTTCTGACACCCCGACCGTACCTTCTGACACCCCGACTGAGTCGTCTGTCACACCGGTGCTTTTCGATTCCAATGTGACGACACCCACCGATGCGACTGACACAACTAGCATTGCCCCCTTTCCCGAACCCATGAACGAAGAATCCACAGTGTTTTCTAAAAAGCGAAGAGCACCAGCGCCAAGCAGTTTCGCTGGTGCTGCAAAGAAGGCGGTCATGGGCGGCACCATTTCCGGCGCACACGTGTCCGAGTGCCCCTCTGACATTCCCTCACTAACTGAGAACATGGATACCGTTGCCAATGACACCAGTGAGTCTCATTATGTAAATGAGCCAAAAAATAAAATTTGTACCTCTCACCTGGAAGTTTCCGAGTGCGAAACCTCCAGTGAAAGTATTACCATTTCCGAGCTGGGAAATGGTTTTCCGCCTGCCCCCCCTTTAAATACCGAGCAGACTAAGGATTCAATAAACGCTCCCACTGTACAAACGGGGCCAGCAAATCTGAGTTTGCCGGGATCTCAAACCCAAGCTCCGACCCCAGAAACAAATATCCACCAAAGTGTTAACGAGTGCCCTCGGGAACACCTTGAGAAACTTGTGAAGGTGCCCCCAGACAAGACCGCGGGGGCAGCGGGTAATACCCCAGATCCCGACGACATGTTATCTGACGTGTCTGAGTCCGAAGATGACATTGAGGCAACCGCGCTGTCACAAACAATGACAGGTCACTCGCAGGTATCCCCTCAACTCGTTCTTACCTTCCTTAACGAAACGTATCGTCACCGCAACATTGTCATTAAAGACAATTTCCCTGACTTGGCTGCATTCATGTGCACCGCAAAGTCAATAATCAAAGCGCGTGAGGATTTTGACCTGACGAAATCTCAACTCCACAGGTTAAGAAAGTTTGTTACCCGAGCAGGTGCAGAGTGTTCCCAAGCACAGGGCGATTTCATTACCACGGAATGAAAAACATTTCCTTTGCGACCTTAAACATGAATGGTGGGGGTGCAAGCCACCTCCGTCAGGCCCAAGTCAAAAACTTGTTTGACCGTAAAAAGGCAAATGTTCTTTTACTACAAGAGACCCACATCACACCTAACGTGGAACATGACTGGTGCCAAACTTTCAAAGGGCAATGCTATTTTAGCAATCTGTCAGCCTCATCTGCTGGGGTTGGGTTTTTTCTAAAGCCAGGCCTAGCTTTCGAGTCTTGTCATTTTCAGGAAGTCATAAAAGGCCGGCTTATTTCCCTCCAGCTTGCACATCAAAACTTCCGCTGTACCATTTTCAATGTGTACGCACCTAGTGAGAGCAGGGACCGAAAGGCCTTCTTCACTTCCATGGTAAACCACCTGAAATCAGTTGATCTCGATCAATGTGTGTGCATTGGTGGTGACTTTAATTGCACCTTTGACCCTCCGAAAGACAGAAACTCGGCAGAACCCCACCCCGAGTCCCATGCGGACCTATCCCGTTTCTTTAAGACGGCCGGTCTACTGGATGTTTGGCGATTGCACCACCCCAACACAGTCCAGTTTACCTGGTGTCGATGTGCCAATGGCCGGGTGTCTTCGGCAAGACTCGACCGCTGGTACATAAATGTACCCTTTAAGAACGTCGCGGCCTCGTCAGGTTGTTTTCCGTCATTGTTTTCAGACCACCATATGGTAACCTTAGATCTTTCTTTTCCTCGACCCACATGCAGAAATAGTTACTGGAAGTTTAACGTTAAACTTTTAGAGGACAGTTTATTTACAGACTCCTTTCGTGATTTCTGGGCTGAAATGAGTACTAAAAAATCTTCTTTCTCCTCAATTAGCCTCTGGTGGGATAACCTAAAGGCCCAAATTCGAGTATTTTGTCAACAATTTAATTCGCACTGTACCAATGTAAAACATATCACGATGGCTTGCTTGGAAGCAGACATCTTAAGGTTAGAGAGCAAGTTGGCCAATGAGAGCAACCCAGTGAACTATCGGTTGCTACTCGAGAAGAAGGCCCAATTAAGGGATTTGATCCATGAAAAAGCAGCGGGCACACTAGTTCGGCTAAGAATACAAAATATAAAGGTTTCAGATACCCCAACTAAGGCTTTCTTTCACCTAGAAACTATAGAGAAACCAGCACGACTCATATCTTCGGTTTTGGACCCAGGGGGGAACATCCTAACAAATCCGAGTGATATAAGATTAAATATAATTGATTTCTTTTCTGAACTTTTCAAGGCCAAAACAGTTTCTCACGAAATGATGAATGTTTTGACCTCTCACCTTCCTTCCGTGGCTGAGGCCCAACGTCTGGAACTGGATGCTCCAATTACCCTTCCAGAGCTATCCGGTGCACTCGCTGAGATGGAGTCGGGAAAAGCCCCTGGCATCGATGGCCTACCGGCCGAATTTCTTTCGGCATTCTGGGACATTTTGGGCCCAGAGCTGCTCAATGTTCTGGATGCATCTCTTTTATCCGGAGAATTACCGCTCAGTTTTATAAGAGCAGTACTCTGCCTGCTACCCAAGACTGGCGATCTCCGACACCTGTCAAACTGGCGTCCGATCTCGTTGTTGTGCACGGATTACAAACTGTTTTCCAAGGTCCTTGCGAACCGGTTGAAGACAGTTATCGGGGACCTGGTGTCACCTGATCAAAGTTGCGGCATCCCTGGCAGATCCATCTATGACAACATATTCCTAGTCAGAGATTTGTTAACTGGTAAATGTGTTAAAGAGGATTTTGGATTGGTGTTTCTTGACCTGGCAAAAGCCTTTGATAGCATTGATCATGAGTTTTTGTGTCATGTGTTACAAGCTTGCGGGCTTGGCACAAATTTTAGAGCCTACATAGCTTTGTTATATGCAAACATCTCCAGCCTGATCAAAGTTAACAACGAATTTTGCCCACCCATAAAGGTTCAGAGAGGGGTAAGGCAAGGTTGTCCACTTTCAGGTCTATTATTTGCCCTCGCCTTGGAGCCCCTCTTAATCGCCCTCAGAAAGGATATCCCTGGACTTGCCCTTTCTCCAGGACACCCACCTTTGACCCTGTCAGCTTATGCCGACGACCTGTGTGTCATTATAAAAAGAAAATGCGACAGTGACGCCATGGCAAAGTGTTTGTCGGACTTCAACCTTGCCTCATCATTAAGGTGTAATTGGGGGAAAAGCAAGGCTCTGTGGATCCCCTTTCCAAAAAACGACTTATCTATGCCACCGTTATTACCACCACCTCCCCTTCCTGCAGAACTAGTGTGGGCAAACGATGGCATCAAGTATTTGGGCGTCTTCCTCGGACCTCCTCAGTATGCCCAGAACAATTGGGACAGGATCATTGACCAGGTAGACGGGCGTTTGAGCCGATGGAAAAGAGCTCTACCCCACCTGTCCTATAAGGGTCGCGTGCTAGTTGTCAACAACCTCGTCACTACCCTTTTGTGGCACCGGTTCATCTGCCTGCAACCACCGGAGGTTTTGCTCCAAGCTATCCAGAGGAAACTGGTGGATTTTTTTTGGGGAGGCTACCACTGGCTTCGACCCAGCGCCATATGTTGTCCCTTGGCCGAGGGTGGTCATGGCCTAGTCGATGTGAAATGCCGCCTGTTGGCCTTCCGGCTCCGCTCCATCCAACGCTTGCTGTATGCAGAACACCTACCAGGAAAGCCCTTAGCCTGCTCCATTCTTCAACGAGCTGGGAGGCTCGGATACGGACAGGAACTTTTTCTGACCAACCTTCAACACACCGATACATCTCTGCTCCCAGTTTTTTATCAGAGCCTCTTGAATGCCTGGCAGGGCGTTTCGATAAGTCGCCAAACAGACTCGTATGGCACTAACATGTATGCACATGAGCCTTTATTTTTCAACCCACTTTTCCCCGATATCCCGAGGAGTCGCGACTTCTGCCAGCATTTTATAGCGGCCAACATCCTGAAAGTGTGTCATCTCCGACACGACTCTGGACAGGGATGGAAGCCTGCGAACGAGCTGGCGGACCTAACAGGTGTTCGGTCCAGGAGGCAAATCGAGAATATACTAAGAGCGGTGATCCGAAAGGGCCACCAGCTAGGCCTACATTGGACGCAGGACATAGAGGTCGAGCCCACAGTCCCAAAATTAGGGGTCACTTTTACCCCAAACGAGCTGCCCCCCATGAGCGCAGGGTCACCCCCCTTCCATGGCATGAGCAGCAAGAGTATCTATAGGTCTTGTGTGAAACTTCTTCTTGGGGACCCACCTCTAGCTGGGGTTACCCGGTGGAAAGGACTCTTGCCTCCCGGTCCGCCCTCTGAGCCTTTATGGGATACAATGTATGCTGGACTTATTTCTAAAAGAACAGGTGACCTTCAGTGGCGTTTGGCCCACTGGATTGTTCCTTCCAATGCTGTCATCCGTTTTTTTCCCCCCATTTCCGGCTGTTGCCCCTTTTGTCCGGCGAGGGAAGATTTGCTTCATGATTTCATTAATTGTGAAAGACTTTCTCCTTTGTTTCATTGGTTAAATTTTATTTCCCATAGATTGCAGGTTACCTTTTCCTTGAAAGCTTACATCTTTGGCTTTCCTCCCAAAAAGGGAACCACATCCATTGTATTCGGGTTCCTAACCGCTACTGCTAAACTGGCCGTATACCTGTCGCGGAAGGCGAAGCTGGGCGGCAGACCCATGCAGGAATGCAGTATCATGGTGTTCTTTAGTTCATTGGTGTCAGCAAGGCTCAAGCTTGAATTTGGCTGTGTCCAAACGGCAAACGACCTTGCTAATTTTGTTGCGACTTGGTGTGTTGGAGGGATTTGTGAGGTCCAGGAAAACAAATTGTTAATCTCCGTATAATACAGTGCGGGTGTTTCTTATCGTGTGCTGTTTTTTTCTGGCATTTGCACCTTTCTGTTGCTGGGTTTGCAGTGCACCGTTTGTTTTTTTCCTTCCGGGATTGCTATGATTTTACTGATTGCCCTGATTGATTGCTTTTGGTGGTATTCTTGTTTTATACTTTTATAATAAAAAGAGCTTAAAAGTCAAATTCTCTCTCTCTCTCTCTCTCTTTCTCTTTCTCTTTCTCTTTCTCTTTCTCTTTCTCTTTCTCTTTCTCTTTCTCTTTCTCTTTCTCTTTCTCTTTCTCTTTCTCTTTCTCTTTCTCTTTCTCTTTCTCTTTCTCTTTCTCTTTCTCTTTCTCTTTCTCTTTCTCTCTCTTTCTCTGTTGTGAGTCGTGCGTGGGTGTGGTAATCATGGCGGCTGTGGGTGTTGAGCTGTGAGTACGGTGCTGTGTTGGTGGTCTTTCCTATCCTCCTTTCACTCCATTTGTGTCCTTGTACGAGTTTGTGAAGTTTCTCCGTGTTTCCCTTCTGCTCTTGAGACAAGAGAGGGAGAGAGAGACAGCACGGTAACGGTTAGCCACCTGTATTAATTTATAACGTGGGTTGGTTATATCGTGCCGATTATTTATTTATTTATTTACTTATTTAACTAATTTTGATTTGTTTGGTTAGTTTATTGCATTGTTACTGTTTAGTTGATTGCCGATAAATGGCTAATAGGAATAGTCAAAGGACTGCTGATCGTGTTAGTGATGAGGTGTTATCGCGTAAGCACGGGCTGTGCCTTGTTCCGCCGGAAGACGTGCAAATGGACGATGTTCTACTTGCAATCGGGGATTTGATCGGGGTAAATAACATTCGTGCTGCGTCTCGAATGAACCACAAAGTGGTGGTTTTCGTGTCACAAGTTAGCCTTGCAGACATCGTGGTGCAAAACGGGTTAACGTTGGGGAATGACCAATTTGTCCCGGTATCGTCCATGGACACGCCGGCGGTTAAAGTTATTTTAAGTAACGTTCCGCCCTTTCTGAGGAATGAAGAAATCCTACGTAAATTAGGGGAGCATGGGACTGTCGTCTCACGAATTATCACGGTCCCCCTGCGAACCAGGAACGGAAGGCTGAAGCATGTCGAGTCGTTTAGACGTTTTTTTTTCGTCGTACTAAAGGATGAGGCAAAACAGCTGAACATATCTATAAATTTTAAAATAGGAGATCATGATTACCGGATCTTTGCAGCTACTGAGACCTTGATTTGCTATACATGTGGGGCATACGGACACACTCGGCAGTATTGTCCTGATGTGAGGAAGAGTTATGCCACAGCAGCTGGGGCAGCCCCCCCCCACCCCCCCCCCACCTGTAAATGACTTGAACGACCCTGTAGATGAGCCAGGTGTCGAAAAAAGGTCAACACCGGAATACGAGGGTGCGGGTGACAGTGGTGCTGGTGGAGAAGCCCATACGGTAGTGGAGCAACCATATGTGGAGGAGAGGCTGCAATCTCAAGAACAAAGGGACTTCGAGGAGGTGAAGCTGATGGAGACCGAGTCGAGGAGAAACTTGAAACGCTCTCTTGCGAGCGATGAGAATGGAGGAAAAGGAAACAAAATGGTTCTCGTGCAGGAAGATGGTAATACAGACCAACCTGATGACCATGAGCAAAATGGTAATGCAATAGGTAGAGATGCGAATCTGCCCATTTCACAGGATGAAGAGAATCGAAGCATTACCGAGTGTGTCACCGTGTGTGATGGTGGACACCCTGCACCATGCGACGAGCAGTCAAGGACCCCCATCTCAACGGAAGATGATGAGAAAGAGATCGATAAGTCGGTGGCAGACAACAACGATGGGGTAGTTGGTGCCATGCAGACGCAACAAAAATACCATTGTGACAATGACACAGATGAGGTGCCAGTACCTGACACACCACTGGGTGAGAGTGGGGTCGAGGCTGATGAGGAAGGATGCAGTCTTGCTGCCCTGAGTAAGTCTCAGAAGGAGCAGGTGAGGCAAGCAGAGGTGACAAAAGGGAAAGTCATTGATTTCTTAAACGTAACGTTTAGACAACGTCACGTTGTAATTAGAGATCACTTCCCTGATGTTCAAGCTTTCATTAAGGTTTCGAAACCTCTTTTACAGAAAAATGACCCCATGCTCTCAGAGCCTCAATTTCAACGTCTTCGCAAAGCAGTAACAAAGGCGAACAAAGAATTGCAGGCAGACGGTGAGCTACCACCTTAGAATGACAACGCGAGAAATACATATTGCCTCCCTGAACATCAATGGGGGATGTGCCCCCTTACGGAAAATTCAAGCAATCCAGGCAATGGAGAGGGTAAAAGCAGATGTCATTCTATTGCAAGAGACCCATGCCACAAACGATTTGGCAGCTGAATGGTGTAAACTTTTTAAAGGGCAATGGTGGCTGAGTGGGGTTTCCACACCCAAGGCTGGTGTTGCCATCGCCTTAAGTCCCAGGCTTCCCACTCAGAGTGTTATTTATAGGGAGGTCTATAAGGCACATTTGATAGCGGTGGAGTTCTACTGCAATACACAAAAGCTTATTATAGTAAATGTGTATGCACCACGTGAACCTATAGAAAGAAGAACATTCTTTTCCACACTGTGGGACTTTGTAGAGGGACTGGATCCAGCTGCTCTCACCTGTATCGCAGGGGACTTTAACTGTACAATTGATCCTTCAGTTGACAGGAGTGGACATGAACCCCACGGCGCTTCTGCAAAGGTGTTAGCGAGCCTCATCAAGAACTATTGTTTTGAGGATGTGTGGAGGTTGCAGCATCCAACTTCACGGGCCTACACATGGTGCAGATGTCATGATGGCGTCATATCAAGGGCAAGGCTGGACAGGATCTATATCAATAAGCCAATGCTGAATGTGGTGTCCACTACCCAAATACTCCCAACAGGGTTTTCAGATCATAATTTAGTGGCAATGTCCTTTAAATTACCCCTGACATCAGGAGGTAGCGCATACTGGTCACTCAATACTCGGTTGTTAAGTGATAAGAAATTTAAAGATGCCTTCCGAACCGTGTGGGGGAAAATCCGGTCATCTAAGCTTGAGCATGCCAACCTTCGCATATGGTGGGACCTTGCAAAGTGTCAAGTTAAAACGTTTTGTCAACAGTATAGTCTGTTTACTACTAAAATGCAAAGTCTCTCAATTGACTCATTAAAGGCCGAAATTGCAGAATTGGAACAGAATCGTAATGGGGCTGGGAAAGATTTTGGATATGATCAGTTGCTATGGACAAAAAGGTCATTACTGACCGAAATGGTGAGGCAGCGGACAATGGGTACCTTGGTGCGTATGAGGATGAGTTACTTGACTATGGATATGCCAAATAAGGACTTCTTTAGCTTGGAGAATTCGGTGAAAAACTCGCAGCAAATTCATAAGCTCTGTACTGCTAATGGGTCAACGGTTACCTCCCAACCGGAGATTAAAGCGGCCTTGAAAGCATTTTACTCTGACCTGTATTCTGCCCAGAGTATCAACAGTGAGGCGATACAGGAGCTGATTGCTGGGCTCCCAGAAGTCGAGGAGGACAAGCAGCACACACTGGAATCGTCAATTTCACCTGATGAACTTGAAGCAGCCATGCGAGGCTTGAAAGATGGTAAAGCCTCGGGGATTGACGGGCTGCCTGGAGAGTTTTATAAGACATTTTGGAATCTTGTGGGACCGGATCTGCTTGAAGTCCTTGACGAAAGCCTTCGTGCTGGAGAACTTCCTCTGTCCTGTAGAAGGGCGGTCGTATGCCTTTTGCCGAAGCCTGGGAACATTCAACTCATTGAGAACTGGCGACCTGTTTCCTTACTGTGTACTGACTACAAAATCTTGTCTAAAGTACTAGCGAATCGGCTGAAAGAGGTGATCAGCTCTGTCATACAGCCGGATCAAACCTACTGTGTTCCTGGACGGTCCATGCATGATAACCTGTTTCTGGTAAGAGATATTATTTCCTGTAAAAAGTATGTGCCTGCCAGTTTTGGGTTATTGTTTCTGGATCAAAC